>NW_026696780.1:0-77952 GCF_030435755.1 Ochotona princeps | reverse complement strand
TCTCCCACAAGAACCACTCGGCTGATCCTTCTTCAATATGCCCTTCACCCACATGCAGTGTTTCCTTGATTGAATTAGCTCTCACACCAATATTTGCGTCTAGAGCCTTTGCATTGAGGGCTATCTGAAAACGGCTGTGGCGCTGAAGTTGCCTGTGAATGTGGAGTTGGTGGCATGTGAAACCCGCATGTGGAGCATTCGTTGTGTGGGATGCTCTACCAGGTTCATTTCAGTCCTAGCCATACAAAGGGCACTAAGCATAGAGTGTGGAAACTGAGTTTCTTGAGAGCTGCTTGGAAGCCTGATGGTGTGTGAAGTTAGTGAGCCAAATGGAGTTGTTCTCCCACAAGAACCACTCGGCTGATCCTTCTTCAATATGCCCTTCACCAACATGCAGTGTTTCCTGATTGAATTAGCTCTCACACCAATATTTGCGTCTAGAGCCTTTGCATTGAGGGCTATCTGAAAACGGCTGTGGCGCTGAAGTTGCCTGTGAATGTGGAGTTGGTGGCATGTGAAACCCGCATGTGGAGCATTCGTTTGTGTGGGATGCTCTACCAGGTTCATTCCTAGATAATGCACTCAAAGGGCACTAAGCATAGAGTGTGAAAACTGAGTTTCCTTGAGAGCTGCTTGGAAGCCTGATGGTGTGTGAAGTTAGGGAGCCAAATGGAGTTGTTCTCCCACAAGAACCACTCGGCTGATCCTTCTTCAATATGCCCTTCACCAACATGCAGTGTTTCCTTGATTGAATTAGCTCTCACACCAATATTTGCGTCTAGAGCCTTTGCATTGAGGGCTATCTGAAAACGGCTGTGGCGCTGAAGTTGCCTGTGAATGTGGAGTTGGTGGCATGTGAAACCCGCATGTGGAGCATTCGTTTCTGTGGGATGCTCTACCAGGTTCATTCCTAGATAATGCACTCAAAGGGCACTAAGCATAGAGTGTGGAAACTGAGTTTCCTTGAGAGCTGCTTGGAAGCCTGATGGTGTGTGAAGTTAGTGAGCCAAATGGAGTTGTTCTCCCACAAGAACCACTCGGCTGATCCTTCTTCAATATGCCCTTCACCCACATGCAGTGTTTCCTTGATTGAATTAGCTCTCACACCAATATTTGCGTCTAGAGCCTTTGCATTGAGGGCTATCTGAAAACGGCTGTGGCGCTGAAGTTGCCTGTGAATGTGGAGTTGGTGGCATGTGAAACCCGCATGTGGAGCATTCGTTTGTGTGGGATGCTCTACCAGGTTCATTCCTAGATAATGCACTCAAAGGGCACTAAGCATAGAGTGTGAAAACTGAGTTTCCTTGAGAGCTGCTTGGAAGCCTGATGGTGTGTGAAGTTAGGGAGCCAAATGGAGTTGTTCTCCCACAAGAACCACTCGGCTGATCCTTCTTCAATATGCCCTTCACCAACATGCAGTGTTTCCTTGATTGAATTAGCTCTCACACCAATATTTGCGTCTAGAGCCTTTGCATTGAGGGCTATCTGAAAACGGCTGTTGCGCTGAAGTTGCCTGTGAATGTGGAGTTGGTGGCATGTGAAACCCGCATGTGGAGCATTCGTTTGTGTGGGATGCTCTACCAGGTTCATTTCAGTACTAGCCATACAAAGGGCACTAAGCATAGAGTGTGGAAACTGAGTTTCCTTGAGAGCTGCTTGGAAGCCTGATGGTGTGTGAAGTTAGTGAGCCAAATGGAATTGTTCTCCCACAAGAACCACTCGGCTGATCCTTCTTCAATATGCCCTTCACCAACATGCAGTGTTTCCTTGAATGAATTAGCTCTCACACCAATATTTGCGTCTAGAGCCTTTGCATTGAGGGCTATCTGAAAACGGCTGTGGCGCTGAAGTTGCCTGTGAATGTGGAGTTGGTGGCATGTGAAACCCGCATGTGGAGCATTCGTTTGTGTGGGATGCTGACCAAGCATCATTTCAGTCCTACGCACGCAAAGGGCACTAAGCATAGAGTGTGAAAACTGAGTTTCCTTGAGAGCTGCTTGGAAGCCTGATGGTGTGTGAAGTTAGTGAGCCAAATGGAGTTGTTCTCCCACAAGAACCACTCGGCTGATCCTTCTTCAATATGCCCTTCACCAACATGCAGTGTTTCCTTGATTGAATTAGCTCTCACACCAATATTTGCGTCTAGAGCCTTTGCATTGAGGGCTATCTGAAAACGGCTGTGGCGTTGAAGTTGCCTGTGAATGTGGAGTTGGTGGCATGTGAAACCCGCATGTGGAGCATTCGTTTGTGTGGGATGCTCTACCAGGTTCATTTCAGTCCTAGGCACACAAAGGGCACTAAGCATAGAGTGTGAAAACTGAGTTTCCTTGAGAGCTGCTTGGAAGCCTGATGGTGTGTGAAGTTAGTGAGCCAAATGGAGTTGTTCTCCCACAAGAACCACTCGGCTGATCCTTCTTCAATATGCCCTTCACCACATGCAGTGTTTCCTTGATTGAATTAGCTCTCACACCAATATTTGCGTCTAGAGCCTTTGCATTGAGGGCTATCTGAAAACGGCTGTGGCGCTGAAGTTGCCTGTGAATGTGGAGTTGGTGGCATGTGAAACCCGCATGTGGAGCATTCGTTTGTGTGGGATGCTCTACCAGGTTCATTCCTAGATAATGCACTCAAAGGGCACTAAGCATAGAGTGTGAAAACTGAGTTTCCTTGAGAGCTGCTTGGAAGCCTGATGGTGTGTGAAGTTAGGGAGCCAAATGGAGTTGTTCTCCCACAAGAACCACTCGGCTGATCCTTCTTCAATATGCCCTTCGCCAACATGCAGTGTTTCCTTGATTGAATTAGCTCTCACACCAATATTTGCGTCTAGAGCCTTTGCATTGAGGGCTATCTGAAAACGGCTGTGGCGCTGAAGTTGCCTGTGAATGTGGAGTTGGTGGCATGTGAAACCCGCATGTGGAGCATTCGTTTGTGTGGGATGCTCTACCAGGTTCATTTCAGTCCTAGCCATACAAAGGGCACTAAGCATAGAGTGTGGAAACTGAGTTTCCTTGAGAGCTGCTTGGAAGCCTGATGGTGTGTGAAGTTAGTGAGCCAAATGGAGTTGTTCTCCCACAAGAACCACTCGGCTGATCCTTCTTCAATATGCCCTTCACCAACATGCAGTGTTTCCTTGATTGAATTAGCTCTCACACCAATATTTGCGTCTAGAGCCTTTGCATTGAGGGCTATCTGAAAACGGCTGTGGCGCTGAAGTTGCCTGTGAATGTGGAGTTGGTGGCATGTGAAACCCGCATGTGGAGCATTCGTTTGTGTGGGATGCTGACCAAGCTTCATTTCAGTCCTAGCCACACAAAGAGCACTAAGCATAGAGTGTGAAAACTGAGTTTCCTTGAGAGCTGCTTGGAAGCCTGATGGTGTGTGAAGTTAGTGAGCCAAATGGAGTTGTTCTCCCACAAGAACCACTCGGCTGATCCTTCTTCAATATGCCCTTCACCAACATGCAGTGTTTCCTTGATTGAATTAGCTCTCACACAAATATTTGCGTCTAGATCCTTTGCATTGAGGGCTATCTGAAAACGGCTGTGGCGCTGAAGTTGCCTGTGAATGTGGAGTTGGTGGCATGTGAAACCCGCATGTGGAGCATTCGTTTGTGTGGGATGCTGACCAAGCATCATTTCAGTCCTAGGCACGCAAAGGGCACTAAGCATAGAGTGTGAAAACTGAGTTCCTTGAGAGCTGCTTGGAAGCCTGATGGTGTGTGAAGTTAGTGAGCCAAATGGAGTTGTTCTCCCACAAGAACCACTCGGCTGATCCTTCTTCAATATGCCCTTCACCAACATGCAGTGTTTCCTTGATTGAATTAGCTCTCACACCAATATTTGCGTCTAGAGCCTTTGCATTGAGGGCTATCTGAAAACGGCTGTGGCGCTGAAGTTGCCTGTGAATGTGGAGTTGGTGGCATGTGAAACCCGCATGTGAAGCATTCGTTTGTGTGGGATGCTCTACCAGGTTCATTCCTAGATAATGCACTCAAAGGGCACTAAGCATAGAGTGTGGAAACTGAGTTTCCTTGAGAGCTGCTTGGAAGCCTGATGGTGTGTGAAGTTAGTGAGCCAAATGGAGTTGTTCTCCCACAAGAACCACTCGGCTGATCCTTCTTCAATATGCCCTTCACCAACATGCAGTGTTTCCTTGATTGAATTAGCTCTCACACCAATATTTGCCTCTAGAGCCTTTGCATTGAGGGCTATCTGCAAACGGCTGTGTCGCTGAAGTTGCCTGTGAATGTGGAGTTGGTGGCATGTGAAACCCGCATGTGGAGCATTCGTTTGTGTGGGATGCTGACCAAGCTTCATTTCAGTCCTAGGCACACAAAGGGCACTAAGCATAGAGTGTGAAAACTGAGTTTCCTTGAGAGCTGCTTGGAAGCCTGATGGTGTGTGAAGTTAGGGAGCCAAATGGAGTTGTTCTCCCACAAGAACCACTCGGCTGATCCTTCTTCAATATGCCCTTCACCAACATGCAGTGTTTCCTTGATTGAATTAGCTCTCACACCAATATTTGCGTCTAGAGCCTTTGCATGAGGGCTATCTGAAAACGGCTGTGGCGCTGAAGTTGCCTGTGAATGTGGAGTTGGTGGCATGTGAAACCCGCATGTGGAGCATTCGTTTGTGTGTGATGCTCTACCAGGTTCATTTCAGTCCTAGGCACACAAAGGGCACTAAGCATAGAGTGTGAAAACTGAGTTTCCTTGAGAGCTGCTTGGAAGCCTGATGGTGTGTGAAGTTAGTGAGCCAAATGGAGTTGTTCTCCCACAAGAACCACTCGGCTGATCCTTCTTCAATATGCCCTTCACCAACATGCAGTGTTTCCTTGATTGAATTAGCTCTCACACCAATATTTGCGTCTAGAGCCTTTGCATTGAGGGCTATCTGAAAACGGCTGTGTCGCTGAAGTTGCCTGTGAATGTGGAGTTGGTGGCATGTGAAACCCGCATGTGGAGCATTCGTTTGTGTGGGATGCTGACCAAGCTTCATTTCAGTCCTAGCCACACAAAGGGCACTAAGCATAGAGTGTGAAAACTGAGTTTCCTTGAGAGCTGCTTGGAAGCCTGATGGTGTGTGAAGTTAGTGAGCCAAATGGAGTTGTTCTCCCACAAGAACCACTCGGCTGATCCTTCTTCAATATGCCCTTCACCAACATGCAGTGTTTCCTTGATTGAATTAGCTCTCACACCAATATTTGCGTCTAGAGCCTTTGCATTGAGGGCTATCTGAAAACGGCTGTGGCGCTGAAGTTGCCTGTGAATGTGGAGTTGGTGGCATGTGAAACCCGCATGTGGAGCATTCGTTTGTGTGGGATGCTGACCAAGCTTCATTTCAGTCCTAGGCACACAAAGGGCACTAAGCATAGAGTGTGAAAACTGAGTTTCCTTGAGAGCTGCTTGGAAGCCTGATGGTGTGTGAAGTTAGTGAGCCAAATGGAGTTGTTCTCCCACAAGAACCACTCGGCTGATCCTTCTTCAATATGCCCTTCACCAACATGCAGTGTTTCCTTGATTGAATTAGCTCTCACACCAATATTTGCGTCTAGAGCCTTTGCATTGAGGGCTATCTGAAAACGGCTGTGGCGCTGAAGTTGCCTGTGAATGTGGAGTTGGTGGCATGTGAAACCCGCATGTGGAGCATTCGTTTGTGTGTGATGCTCTACCAGGTTCATTACAGTCCTAGGCACACAAAGGGCACTAAGCATAGAGTGTGAAAACTGAGTTTCCTTGAGAGCTGCTTGGAAGCCTGATGGTGTGTGAAGTTAGTGAGCCAAATGGAGTTGTTCTCCCACAAGAACCACTCGGCTGATCCTTCTTCAATATGCCCTTCACCAACATGCAGTGTTTCCTTGATTGAATTAGCTCTCACACCAATATTTGCGTCTAGAGCCTTTGCATTGAGGGCTATCTGAAAACGGCTGTGGCGCTGAAGTTGCCTGTGAATGTGGAGTTGGTGGCATGTGAAACCCGCATGTGGAGCATTCGTTTGTGTGGGATGCTCTACCAGGTTCATTCCTAGATAATGCACTCAAAGGGCACTAAGCATAGAGTGTGAAAACTGAGTTTCCTTGAGAGCTGCTTGGAAGCCTGATGGTGTGTGAAGTTAGTGAGCCAAATGGAGTTGTTCTCCCACAAGAACCACTCGGCTGATCCTTCTTCAATATGCCCTTCACCAACATGCAGTGTTTCCTTGATTGAATTAGCTCTCACACCAATATTTGCGTCTAGAGCCTTTGCATTGAGGGCTATCTGAAAACGGCTGTGGCGCTGAAGTTGCCTGTGAATGTGGAGTTGGTGGCATGTGAAACCCGCATGTGAAGCATTCGTTTGTGTGGGATGCTCTACCAGGTTCATTCCTAGATAATGCACTCAAAGGGCACTAAGCATAGAGTGTGGAAACTGAGTTTCCTTGAGAGTTGCTTCGAAGCCTGATGGTGTGTGAAGTTAGTGAGCCAAATGGAGTTGTTCTCCCACAAGAACCACTCAGCTGATCCTTCTTCAATATGCCCTTCACCAACATGCAGTGTTTCTTGATTGAATTAGCTCTCACACCAATATTTGCGTCTAGAGCCTTTGCATTGAGGGCTATCTGAAAACGGCTGTGGCGCTGAAGTTGCCTGTGAATGTGGAGTTGGTGGCATGTGAAACCCGCATGTGGAGCATTCGTTTGTGTGGGATGCTGACCAAGCTTCATTTCAGTCCTAGGCACACAAAGGGCACTAAGCATAGAGTGTGAAAATTGAGTTTCCTTGAGAGCTGCTTGGAAGCCTGATGGTGTGTGAAGTTCGTGAGCCAAATGGAGTTGTTCTCCCACAGAACCACTCGGCTGATCCTTCTTCAATATGCCCTTCACCAACATGCAGTGTTTCCTTGATTGAATTAGCTCTCACACCAATATTTGCGTCTAGAGCCTTTGCATTGAGGGCTATCTGAAAACGGCTGTGGCGCTGAAGTTGCCTGTGAATGTGGAGTTGGTGGCATGTGAAACCCGCATGTGGAGCATTCGTTTGTGTGGGATGCTCTACCAGGTTCATTCCTAGATAATGCACTCAAAGGGCACTAAGCATAGAGTGTGGAAACTGAGTTTCCTTGAGAGCTGCTTGGAAGCCTGATGGTGTGTGAAGTTAGGGAGCCAAATGGAGTTGTTCTCCCACAAGAACCACTCGGCTGATCCTTCTTCAATATGCCCTTCACCAACATGCAGTGTTTCCTTGATTGAATTAGCTCTCACACCAATATTTGCGTCTAGAGCCTTTGCATTGAGGGCTAACTGAAAACGGCTGTGGCGCTGAAGTTGCCTGTGAATGTGGAGTTGGTGGCATGTGAAACCCGCATGTGAAGCATTCGTTTGTGTGGGATGCTCTACCATGTTCATTCCTAGATAATGCACTCAAAGGGCACTAAGCATAGAGTGTGGAATCTGAGTTTCCTTGAGAGCTGCTTGGAAGCCTGATGGTGTGTGAAGTTAGTGAGCCAAATGGAGTTGTTCTCCCACAAGAACCACTCGGCTGATCCTTCTTCAATATGCCCTTCACCAACATGCAGTGTTTCCTTGATTGAATTAGCTCTCACACCAATATTTGCGTCTAGAGCCTTTGCATTGAGGGCTATCTGAAAACGGCTGTGGCGCTGAAGCTGCCTGTGAATGTGGAGTTGGTGGCATGTGAAACCCGCATGTGGAGCATTCGTTTGTGTGGGATGCTGACCAAGCTTCATTTCAGTCCTAGCCACACAAAGAGCACTAAGCATAGAGTGTGAAAACTGAGTTTCCTTGAGAGCTGCTTGGAAGCCTGATGGTGTGTGAAGTTCGTGAGCCAAATGGAGTTGTTCTCCCACAAGAACCACTCGGCTGATCCTTCTTCAATATGCCCTTCACCAACATGCAGTGTTTCCTTGATTGAATTAGCTCTCACACCAATATTTGCGTCTAGAGCCTTTGCATTGAGGGCTATCTGAAAACGGCTGTGGCGCTGAAGTTGCCTGTGAATGTGGAGTTGGTGGCATGTGAAACCCGCATGTGAAGCATTCGTTTGTGTGGGATGCTCTACCAGGTTCATTCCTAGATAATGCACTCAAAGGGCACTAAGCATAGAGTGTGGAAACTGAGTTTCCTTGAGAGCTGCTTGGAAGCCTGATGGTGTGTGAAGTTAGGGAGCCAAATGGAGTTGTTCTCCCACAAGAACCACTCGGCTGATCCTTCTTCAATATGCCCTTCACCAACATGCAGTGTTTCCTTGATTGAATTAGCTCTCACACCAATATTTGCGTCTAGAGCCTTTGCATTGAGGGCTAACTGAAAACGGCTGTGGCGCTGAAGTTGCCTGTGAATGTGGAGTTGGTGGCATGTGAAACCCGCATGTGAAGCATTCGTTTGTGTGGGATGCTCTACCATGTTCATTCCTAGATAATGCACTCAAAGGGCACTAAGCATAGAGTGTGAAAACTGAGTTTCCTTGAGAGCTGCTTGGAAGCCTGATGGTGTGTGAAGTTAGTGAGCCAAATGGAGTTGTTCTCCCACAAGAACCACTCGGCTGATCCTTCTTCAATATGCCCTTCACCAACATGCAGTGTTTCCTTGATTGAATTAGCTCTCACACCAATATTTGCGTCTAGAGCCTTTGCATTGAGGGCTATCTGAAAACGGCTGTGTCGCTGAAGTTGCCTGTGAATGTGGAGTTGGTGGCATGTGAAACCCGCATGTGGAGCATTCGTTTGTGTGGGATGCTGACCAAGCTTCATTTCAGTCCTAGGCACACAAAGGGCACTAAGCATAGAGTGTGAAAACTGAGTTTCCTTGAGAGCTGCTTGGAAGCCTGATGGTGTGTGAAGTTAGTGAGCCAAATGGAGTTGTTCTCCCACAAGAACCACTCGGCTGATCCTTCTTCAATATGCCCTTCACCAACATGCAGTGTTTCCTTGATTGAATTAGCTCTCACACCAATATTTGCGTCTAGAGCCTTTGCATTGAGGGCTATCTGAAAACGGCTGTGGCGCTGAAGTTGCCTGTGAATGTGGAGTTGGTGGCATGTGAAACCCGCATGTGGAGCATTCGTTTGTGTGGGATGCTCTACCAGGTTCATTCCTAGATAATGCACTCAAAGGGCACTAAGCATAGAGTGTGAAAACTGAGTTTCCTTGAGAGCTGCTTGGAAGCCTGATGGTGTGTGAAGTTAGTGAGCCAAATGGAGTTGTTCTCCCACAAGAACCACTCGGCTGATCCTTCTTCAATATGCCCTTCACCAACATGCAGTGTTTCCTTGATTGAATTAGCTCTCACACCAATATTTGCGTCTAGAGCCTTTGCATTGAGGGCTATCTGAAAACGGCTGTGGCGCTGAAGTTGCCTGTGAATGTGGAGTTGGTGGCATGTGAAACCCGCATGTGGAGCATTCGTTTGTGTGGGATGCTGACCAAGCTTCATTTCAGTCCTAGGCGCTCAAAGGGCACTAAGCATAGAGTGTGAAAACTGAGTTTCCTTGAGAGCTGCTTGGAAGCCTGATGGTGTGTGAAGTTAGTGAGCCAAATGGAGTTGTTCTCCCACAAGAACCACTCGGCTGATCCTTCTTCAATATGCCCTTCACCAACATGCAGTGTTTCCTTGATTGAATTAGCTCTCACACCAATATTTGCGTCTAGAGCCTTTGCATTGAGGGCTATCTGAAAACGGCTGTGGCGCTGAAGTTGCCTGTGAATGTGGAGTTGGTGGCATGTGAAACCCGCATGTGGAGCATTCGTTTGTGTGGGATGCTGACCAAGCTTCATTTCAGTCCTAGGCGCTCAAAGGGCACTAAGCATAGAATGTGAAAACTGAGTTTCCTTGAGAGCTGCTTGGAAGCCTGATGGTGTGTGAAGTTAGTGAGCCAAATGGGGTTGTTCTCCCACAAGAACCACTCGGCTGATCCTTCTTCAATATGCCCTTCACCAACATGCAGTGTTTCCTTGATTGAATTAGCTCTCACACCAATATTTGCGTCTAGAGCCTTTGCATTGAGGGCTATCTGAAAACGGCTGTGGCGCTGAAGTTGCCTGTGAATGTGGAGTTGGTGGCATGTGAAACCCGCATGTGGAGCATTCGTTTGTGTGGGATGCTCTACCAGGTTCATTCCTAGATAATGCACTCAAAGGGCACTAAGCATAGAGTGTGAAAACTGAGTTTCCTTGAGAGCTGCTTGGAAGCCTGATGGTGTGTGAAGTTAGGGAGCCAAATGGAGTTGTTCTCCCACAAGAACCACTCGGCTGATCCTTCTTCAATATGCCCTTCACCAACATGCAGTGTTTCCTTGATTGAATTAGCTCTCACACCAATATTTGCGTCTAGAGCCTTTGCATTGAGGGCTATCTGAAAACGGCTGTGGCGCTGAAGTTGCCTGTGAATGTGGAGTTGGTGGCATGTGAAACCCGCATGTGGAGCATTCGTTTGTGTGGGATGCTGACCAAGCTTCATTTCAGTCCTAGGCACACAAAGGGCACTAAGCATAGAGTGTGAAAACTGAGTTTCCTTGAGAGCTGCTTGGAAGCCTGATGGTGTGTGAAGTTAGGGAGCCAAATGGAGTTGTTCTTCCACAAGAACCACTCGGCTGATCCTTCTTCAATATGCCCTTCACCAACATGCAGTGTTTCCTTGATTGAATTAGCTCTCACACCAATATTTGCGTCTAGAGCCTTTGCATTGAGGGCTATCTGAAAACGGCTGTGGCGCTGAAGTTGCCTGTGAATGTGGAGTTGGTGGCATGTGAAACCCGCATGTGGAGCATTCGTTTGTGTGGGATGCTCTACCAGGTTCATTCCTAGATAATGCACTCAAAGGGCACTAAACATAGAGTGTGAAAACTGAGTTTCCTTGAGAGCTGCTTGGAAGCCTGATGGTGTGTGAAGTTAGTGAGCCAAATGGAGTTGTTCTCCCACAAGAACCACTCGGCTGATCCTTCTTCAATATGCCCTTCACCAACATGCAGTGTTTCCTTGATTGAATTAGCTCTCACACCAATATTTGCGTCTAGAGCCTTTGCATTGAGGGCTATCTGAAAACGGCTGTGGCGCTGAAGTTGCCTGTGAATGTGGAGTTGGTGGCATGTGAAACCCGCATGTGGAGCATTCGTTTGTGTGGGATGCTGACCAAGCTTCATTTCAGTCCTAGCCACACAAAGAGCACTAAGCATAGAGTGTGAAAACTGAGTTTCCTTGAGAGCTGCTTGGAAGCCTGATGGTGTGTGAAGTTAGTGAGCCAAATGGAGTTGTTCTCCCACAAGAACCACTCGGCTGATCCTTCTTCAATATGCCCTTCACCAACATGCAGTGTTTCCTTGATTGAATTAGCTCTCACACCAATATTTGCGTCTAGAGCCTTTGCATTGAGGGCTATCTGAAAACGGCTGTGGCGCTGAAGTTGCCTGTGAATGTGGAGTTGGTGGCATGTGAAACCCGCATGTGGAGCATTCGTTTGTGTGGGATGCTCTACCAGGTTCATTCCTAGATAATGCACTCAAAGGGCACTAAGCATAGAGTGTGAAAACTGAGTTTCCTTGAGAGCTGCTTGGAAGCCTGATGGTGTGTGAAGTTAGTGAGCCAAATGGAGTTGTTCTCCCACAAGAACCACTCGGCTGATCCTTCTTCAATATGCCCTTCACCAACATGCAGTGTTTCCTTGATTGAATTAGCTCTCACACCAATATTTGCGTCTAGAGCCTTTGCATTGAGGGCTATCTGAAAACGGCTGTGGCGCTGAAGTTGCCTGTGAATGTGGAGTTGGTGGCATGTGAAACCCGCATGTGGAGCATTAGTTTGTGTGGGATGCTCTACCAGGTTCATTCCTAGATAATGCACTCAAAGGGTACTAAACATAGAGTGTGAAAACTGAGTTTCCTTGAGAGCTGCTTGGAAGCCTGATGGTGTGTGAAGTTAGTGAGCCAAATGGAGTTGTTCTCCCACAAGAACCACTCGGCTGATCCTTCTTCAATATGCCCTTCGCCAACATGCAGTGTTTCCTTGATTGAATTAGCTCTCACACCAATATTTGCGTCTAGAGCCTTTGCATTGAGGGCTATCTGAAAACGGCTGTGGCGCTGAAGTTGCCTGTGAATGTGGAGTTGGTGGCATGTGAAACCCGCATGTGGAGCATTCGTTTGTGTGGGATGCTCTACCAGGTTCATTCCTAGATAATGCACTCAAAGGGCACTAAGCATAGAGTGTGAAAACTGAGTTTCCTTGAGAGCTGCTTGGAAGCCTGATGGTGTGTGAAGTTAGTGAGCCAAATGGAGTTGTTCTCCCACAAGAACCACTCGGCTGATCCTTCTTCAATATGCCCTTCACCAACATGCAGTGTTTCCTTGATTGAATTAGCTCTCACACCAATATTTGCGTCTAGAGCCTTTGCATTGAGGGCTATCTGAAAACGGCTGTGGCGCTGAAGTTGCCTGTGAATGTGGAGTTGGTGGCATGTGAAACCCGCATGTGGAGCATTCGTTTGTGTGGGATGCTCTACCAGGTTCATTCCTAGATAATGCACTCAAAGGGCACTAAACATAGAGTGTGAAAACTGAGTTTCCTTGAGAGCTGCTTGGAAGCCTGATGGTGTGTGAAGTTAGTGAGCCAAATGGAGTTGTTCTCCCACAAGAACCACTCGGCTGATCCTTCTTCAATATGCCCTTCACCAACATGCAGTGTTTCCTTGATTGAATTAGCTCTCACACCAATATTTGCGTCTAGAGCCTTTGCATTGAGGGCTATCTGAAAACGGCTGTGGCGCTGAAGTTGCCTGTGAATGTGGAGTTGGTGGCATGTGAAACCCGCATGTGGAGCATTCGTTTGTGTGGGATGCTGACCAAGCTTCATTTCAGTCCTAGGCACACAAAGGGCATTAAGCATAGAGTGTGAAAACTGAGTTTCCTTGAGAGCTGCTTGGAAGCCTGATGGTGTGTGAAGTTATGGAGCCAAATGGAGTTGTTCTCCCACAAGAACCACTCGGCTGATCCTTCTTCAATATGCCCTTCACCAACATGCAGTGTTTCCTTGATTGAATTAGCTCACACCAATATTTGCGTCTAGAGCCTTTGCATTGAGGGCTATCTGAAAACGGCTGTGGCGCTGAAGTTGCCTGTGAATGTGGAGTTGGTGGCATGTGAAACCCGCATGTGGAGCATTCGTTTGTGTGGGATGCTCTACCAGGTTCATTCCTAGATAATGCACTCAAAGGGCACTAAGCATAGAGTGTGAAAATTGAGTTTCCTTGAGAGCTGCTTGGAAGCCTGATGGTGTGTGAAGTTAGTGAGCCAAATGGAGTTGTTCTCCCACAAGAACCACTCGGCTGATCCTTCTTCAATATGCCCTTCACCAACATGCAGTGTTTCCTTGATTGAATTAGCTCTCACACCAATATTTGCGTCTAGAGCCTTTGCATTGAGGGCTATCTGAAAACGGCTGTGGCGCTGAAGTTGCCTGTGAATGTGGAGTTGGTGGCATGTGAAACCCGCATGTGGAGCATTCGTTTGTGTGGGATGCTCTACCAGGTTCATTCCTGGATAATGCACTCAAAGGGCACTAAGCATAGAGTGTGAAAACTGAGTTTCCTTGAGAGCTGCTTGGAAGCCTGATGGTGTGTGAAGTTAGGGAGCCAAATGGAGTTGTTCTCCCACAAGAACCACTCGGCTGATCCTTCTTCAATATGCCCTTCACCAACATGCAGTGTTTCCTTGATTGAATTAGCTCTCACACCAATATTTGCGTCTAGAGCCTTTGCATTGAGGGCTATCTGAAAACGGCTGTGGCGCTGAAGTTGCCTGTGAATGTGGAGTTGGTGGCATGTGAAACCCGCATGTGGAGCATTCGTTTGTGTGGGATGCTCTACCAGGTTCATTCCTAGATAATGCACTCAAAGGGCACTAAACATAGAGTGTGAAAACTGTTTCCTTGAGAGCTGCTTGGAAGCCTGATGGTGTGTGAAGTTAGGGAGCCAAATGGAGTTGTTCTCCCACAAGAACCACTCGGCTGATCCTTCTTCAATATGCCCTTCACCAACATGCAGTGTTTCCTTGATTGAATTAGCTCTCACACCAATATTTGCGTCTAGAGCCTTTGCATTGAGGGCTATCTGAAAACGGCTGTGGCGCTGAAGTTGCCTGTGAATGTGGAGTTGGTGGCATGTGAAACCCGCATGTGGAGCATTCGTTTGTGTGGGATGCTCTACCAGGTTCATTCCTAGATAATGCACTCAAAGGGCACTAAGCATAGAGTGTGAAAACTGAGTTTCCCTTGAGAGCTGCTTGGAAGCCTGATGGTGTGTGAAGTTAGTGAGCCAAATGGAGTTGTTCTCCCACAAGAACCACTCGGCTGATCCTTCTTCAATATGCCCTTCACCAACATGCAGTGTTTCCTTGATTGAATTAGCTCTCACACCAATATTTGCGTCTAGAGCCTTTGCATTGAGGGCTATCTGAAAACGGCTGTGGCGCTGAAGTTGCCTGTGAATGTGGAGTTGGTGGCATGTGAAACCCGCATGTGGAGCATTCGTTTGTGTGGGATGCTCTACCAGGTTCATTCCTAGATAATGCACTCAAAGGGCACTAAACATAGAGTGTGAAAACTGAGTTTCCTTGAGAGCTGCTTGGAAGCCTGATGGTGTGTGAAGTTAGTGAGCCAAATGGAGTTGTTCTCCCACAAGAACCACTCGGCTGATCCTTCTTCAATATGCCCTTCACCAACATGCAGTGTTTCCTTGATTGAATTAGCTCTCACACCAATATTTGCGTCTAGAGCCTTTGCATTGAGGGCTATCTGAAAACGGCTGTGGCGCTGAAGTTGCCTGTGAATGTGGAGTTGGTGGCATGTGAAACCCGCATGTGGAGCATTCGTTTGTGTGGGATGCTGACCAAGCTTCATTTCAGTCCTAGGCACACAAAGGGCATTAAGCATAGAGTGTGAAAACTGAGTTTTCTTGAGAGCTGCTTGGAAGCCTGATGGTGTGTGAAGTTAGGGAGCCAAATGGAGTTGTTCTCCCACAAGAACCACTCGGCTGATCCTTCTTCAATATGCCCTTCACCAACATGCAGTGTTTCCTTGATTGAATTAGCTCTCACACCAATATTTGCGTCTAGAGCCTTTGCATTGAGGGCTATCTGAAAACGGCTGTGGCGCTGAAGTTGCCTGTGAATGTGGAGTTGGTGGCATGTGAAACCCGCATGTGGAGCATTCGTTTGTGTGGGATGCTCTACCAGGTTCATTCCTAGATAATGCACTCAAAGGGCACTAAACATAGAGTGTGAAAACTGAGTTTCCTTGAGAGCTGCTTGGAAGCCTGATGGTGTGTGAAGTTAGTGAGCCAAATGGAGTTGTTCTCCCACAAGAACCACTCGGCTGATCCTTCTTCAATATGCCCTTCACCAACATGCAGTGTTTCCTTGATTGAATTAGCTCTCACACCAATATTTGCGTCTAGAGCCTTTGCATTGAGGGCTATCTGAAAACGGCTGTGGCGCTGAAGTTGCCTGTGAATGTGGAGTTGGTGGCATGTGAAACCCGCATGTGGAGCATTCGTTTGTGTGGGATGCTGACCAAGCTTCATTTCAGTCCTAGGCACTCAAAGGGCACTAAGCATAGAGTGTGAAAACTGAGTTTCCTTGAGAGCTGCTTGGAAGCCTGATGGTGTGTGATGTTAGTGAGCCAAATGGAGTTGTTCTCCCACAAGAACCACTCGGCTGATCCTTCTTCAATATGCCCTTCACCAACATGCAGTGTTTCCTTGATTGAATTAGCTCTCACACCAATATTTGCGTCTAGAGCCTTTGCATTGAGGGCTATCTGAAAACGGCTGTGGCGCTGAAGTTGCCTGTGAATGTGGAGTTGGTGGCATGTGAAACCCGCATGTGGAGCATTCGTTTGTGTGGGATGCTCTACCAGGTTCATTCCTAGATAATGCACTCAAAGGACACTAAACATAGAGTGTGAAAACTGAGTTTCCTTGAGAGCTGCTTGGAAGCCTGATGGTGTGTGAAGTTAGTGAGCCAAATGGAGTTGTTCTCCCACAAGAACCACTCGGCTGATCCTTCTTCAATATGCCCTTCACCAACATGCAGTGTTTCCTTGATTGAATTAGCTCTCACACCAATATTTGCGTCTAGAGCCTTTGCATTGAGGGCTATCTGAAAACGGCTGTGGCGCTGAAGTTGCCTGTGAATGTGGAGTTGGTGGCATGTGAAACCCGCATGTGGAGCATTCGTTTGTGTGGGATGCTGACCAAGCTTCATTTCAGTCCTAGGCACACAAAGGGCATTAAGCATAGAGTGTGAAAACTGAGTTTTCTTGAGAGCTGCTTGGAAGCCTGATGGTGTGTGAAGTTAGGGAGCCAAATGGAGTTGTTCTCCCACAAGAACCACTCGGCTGATCCTTCTTCAATATGCCCTTCACCAACATGCAGTGTTTCCTAGATTGAATTAGCTCACACACCAATATTTGCGTCTAGAGCCTTTGCATTGAGGGCTATCTGAAAACAGCTGTGGCGCTGAAGTTGCCTGTGAATGTGGAGTTGGTGGCATGTGAAACCCGCATGTGGAGCATTCGTTTGTGTGGGATGCTGACCAACATTCATTTCAGTTCTAGCCACACAAAGAGCACTAAACATAGAGTGTGAAAACTGAGTTTCCTTGAGAGCTGCTTGGAAGCCTGATGGTGTGTGAAGTTAGGGAGCCAAATGGAGTTGTTCTCCCACAAGAACCACTCGGCTGATCCTTCTTCAATATGCCCTTCACCAACATGCAGTGTTTCCTTGATTGAATTAGCTCTCACACCAATATTTGCGTCTAGAGCCTTTGCATTGAGGGCTATCTGAAAACGGCTGTGGTGCTGAAGTTGCCTGTGAATGTGGAGTTGGTGGCATGTGAAACCCGCATGTGGAGCATTCGTTTGTGTGGGATGCTCTACCAGGTTCATTCCTAGATAATGCACTCAAAGGGCACTAAACATAGAGTGTGAAAACTGAGTTTCCTTGAGAGCTGCTTGGAAGCCTGATGGTGTGTGAAGTTAGTGAGCCAAATGGAGTTCTTCTCCCACAAGAACCACTCGGCTGATCCTTCTTCAATATGCCCTTCACCAACATGCAGTGTTTCCTTGATTGAATTAGCTCTCACACCAATATTGGCGTCTAGAGCCTTTGCATTGAGAGCTATCTGAAAACGGCTGTGGCGCTGAAGTTGCCTGTGAATGTGGAGTTGGTGGCATGTGAAACCCGCATGTGGAGCATTCGTTTGTGTGGGATGCTCTAACAGGTTCATTCCTAGATAATGCACTCAAAGGGCACTAAGCATAGAGTGTGAAAACTGAGTTTCCTTGAGAGCTGCTTGGAAGCCTGATGGTGTGTGAAGTTAGTGAGCCAAATGGAGTTGTTCTCCCACAAGAACCACTCGGCTGATCCTTCTTCAATATGCCCTTCACCAACATGCAGTGTTTCCTTGATTGAATTAGCTCTCACACCAATATTTGCGTCTAGAGCCTTTGCATTGAGGGCTATCTGAACACGGCTGTGGCGCTGAAGTTGCCTGTGAATGTGGAGTTGGTGGCATGTGAAACCCGCATGTGGAGCATTCGTTTGTGTGGGATGCTGACCAAGCTTCATTTCAGTCCTAGGCACTCAAAGGGCACTAAGCATAGAGTGTGAAAACTGAGTTTCCTTGAGAGCTGCTTGGAAGCCTGATGGTGTGTGAAGTTAGTGAGCCAAATGGAGTTGTTCTCCCACAAGAACCACTCGGCTGATCCTTCTTCAATATGCCCTTCACCAACATGCAGTGTTTCCTTGATTGAATTAGCTCTCACACCAATATTTGCGTCTAGAGCCTTTGCATTGAGGGCTATCTGAAAACGGCTGTGGCGCTGAAGTTGCCTGTGAATGTGGAGTTGGTGGCATGTGAAACCCGCATGTGGAGCATTCGTTTGTGTGGGATGCTCTACCAGGTTCATTCCTAGATAATGCACTCAAAGGGCACTAAACATAGAGTGTGAAAATTGAGTTTCCTTGAGAGCTGCTTGGAAGCCTGATGGTGTGTGAAGTTAGGGAGCCAAATGGAGTTGTTCTCCCACAAGAACCACTCGGCTGATCCTTCTTCAATATGCCCTTCACCAACATGCAGTGTTTCCTTGATTGAATTAGCTCTCACACCAATATTTGCGTCTAGAGCCTTTGCATTGAGGGCTATCTGAAAACGGCTGTGGCGCTGAAGTTGCCTGTGAATGTGGAGTTGGTGGCATGTGAAACCCGCATGTGGAGCATTCGTTTGTGTGGGATGCTCTACCAGGTTCATTCCTAGATAATGCACTCAAAGGGCACTAAGCATAGAGTGTGAAAACTGAGTTTCCTTGAGAGCTGCTTGGAAGCCTGATGGTGTGTGAAGTTAGTGAGCCAAATGGAGTTGTTCTCCCACAAGAACCACTCGGCTGATCCTTCTTCAATATGCCCTTCACCAACATGCAGTGTTTCCTTGATTGAATTAGCTCTCACACCAATATTTGCGTCTAGAGCCTTTGCATTGAGGGCTATCTGAAAACGGCTGTGGCGCTGAAGTTGCCTGTGAATGTGGAGTTGGTGGCATGTGAAACCCGCATGTGGAGCATTCGTTTGTGTGGGATGCTCTACCAGGTTCATTCCTAGATAATGCACTCAAAGGGCACTAAGCATAGAGTGTGAAAACTGAGTTTCCTTGAGAGCTGCTTGGAAGCCTGATGGTGTGTGAAGTTAGTGAGCCAAATGGAGTTGTTCTCCCACAAGAACCACTCGGCTGATCCTTCTTCAATATGCCCTTCACCAACATGCAGTGTTTCCTTGATTGAATTAGCTCTCACACCAATATTTGCGTCTAGAGCCTTTGCATTGAGGGCTATCTGAAAACGGCTGTGGCGCTGAAGTTGCCTGTGAATGTGGAGGTGGTGGCATGTGAAACCCGCATGTGGAGCATTCGTTTGTGTGGGATGCTGACCAAGCTTCATTTCAGTCCTAGGCACACAAAGGGCATTAAGCATAGAGTGTGAAAACTGAGTTTCCTTGAGAGCTGCTTGGAAGCCTGATGGTGTGTGAAGTTAGGGAGTCAAATGGAGTTGTTCTCCCACAAGAACCACTCGGCTGATCCTTCTTCAATATGCCCTTCACCAACATGCAGTGTTTCCTTGATTGAATTAGCTCTCACACCAATATTTGCGTCTTGAGCCTTTGCATTGAGGGCTATCTGAAAACGGCTGTGGCGCTGAAGTTGCCTGTGAATGTGGAGTTGGTGGCATGTGAAACCCGCATGTGGAGCATTCGTTTGTGTGGGATGCTCTACCAGGTTCATTCCTAGATAATGCACTCAAAGGGCACTAAGCATAGAGTGTGAAAACTGAGTTTCCTTGAGAGCTGCTTGGAAGCCTGATGGTGTGTGAAGTTAGTGAGCCAAATGGAGTTGTTCTCCCACAAGAACCACTCGGCTGATCCTTCTTCAATATGCCCTTCACCAACATGCAGTGTTTCCTTGATTGAATTAGCTCTCACACCAATATTTGCGTCTAGAGCCTTTGCATTGAGGGCTATCTGAAAACAGCTGTGGCGCTGAAGTTGCCTGTGAATGTGGAGGTGGTGGCATGTGAAACCCGCATGTGGAGCATTCGTTTGTGTGGGATGCTGACCAAGCTTCATTTCAGTCCTAGGCACTCAAAGGGCACTAAGCATAGAGTGTGAAAACTGAGTTTCCTTGAGAGCTGCTTGGAAGCCTGATGGTGTGTGAAGTTAGTGAGCCAAATGGAGTTGTTCTCCCACAAGAACCACTCGGCTGATCCTTCTTCAATATGCCCTTCACCAACATGCAGTGTTTCCTTGATTGAATTAGCTCTCACACCAATATTTGCGTCTAGAGCCTTTGCATTGAGGGCTATCTGAAAACGGCTGTGGCGCTGAAGTTGCCTGTGAATGTGGAGTTGGTGGCATGTGAAACCCGCATGTGGAGCATTCGTTTGTGTGGGATGCTGACCAAGCTTCATTTCAGTCCTAGGCACACAAAGGGCACTAAGCATAGAGTGTGAAAACTGAGTTTCCTTGAGAGCTGCTTGGAAGCCTGATGGTGTGTGAAGTTAGTGAGCCAAATGGAGTTGTTCTCCCACAAGAACCGCTCGGCTGATCCTTCTTCAATATGCCCTTCACCAACATGCAGTGTTTCCTTGATTGAATTAGCTCTCACACCAATATTTGCGTCTAGAGCCTTTGCATTGAGGGCTATCTGAAAACGGCTGTGGCGCTGAAGTTGCCTGTGAATGTGGAGTTGGTGGCATGTGAAACCCGCATGTGGAGCATTCGTTTGTGTGGGATGCTGACCAAGCTTCATTTCAGTCCTAGGCACTCAAAGGGCACTAAGCATAGAGTGTGAAAACTGAGTTTCCTTGAGAGCTGCTTGGAAGCCTGATGGTGTGTGAAGTTAGTGAGCCAAATGGAGTTGTTCTCCCACAAGAACCACTCGGCTGATCCTTCTTCAATATGCCCTTCACCAACATGCAGTGTTTCCTTGATTGAATTAGCTCTCACACCAATATTTGCGTCTAGAGCCTTTGCATTGAGGGCTATCTGAAAACGGCTGTGGCGCTGAAGTTGCCTGTGAATGTGGAGTTGGTGGCAAGTGAAACCCGCATGTGGAGCATTCTTTTGTGTGGGATGCTCTACCAGGTTCATTTCAGTCCTAGCCATACAAAGGGCACTAAGCATAGAGTGTGAAAACTGAGTTTCCTTGAGAGCTGCTTGGAAGCCTGATGGTGTGTGAAGTTAGTGAGCCAAATGGAGTTGTTCTCCCACAAGAACCACTCGGCTGATCCTTCTTCAATATGCCCTTCACCAACATGCAGTGTTTCCTTGATTGAATTAGCTCTCACACCAATATTTGCGTCTAGAGCCTTTGCATTGAGGGCTATCTGAAAACGGCTGTGGCGCTGAAGTTGCCTGTGAATGTGGAGTTGGTGGCATGTGAAACCCGCATGTGGAGCATTCGTTTGTGTGGGATGCTCTACCAGGTTCATTCCTAGATAATGCACTCAAAGGGCACTAAGCATAGAGTGTGAAAACTGAGTTTCCTTGAGAGCTGCTTGGAAGCCTGATGGTGTGTGAAGTTAGTGAGCCAAATGGAGTTGTTCTCCCACAAGAACCACTCGGCTGATCCTTCTTCAATATGCCCTTCACCAACATGCAGTGTTTCCTTGATTGAATTAGCTCTCACACCAATATTTGCGTCTAGAGCCTTTGCATTGAGGGCTATCTGAAAACGGCTGTGGCGCTGAAGTTGCCTGTGAATGTGGAGTTGGTGGCATGTGAAACCCGCATGTGGAGCATTCGTTTGTGTGGGATGCTGACCAAGCTTCATTTCAGTCCTAGGCACTCAAAGGGCACTAAGCATAGAGTGTGAAAACTGAGTTTCCTTGAGAGCTGCTTGGAAGCCTGATGGTGTGTGAAGTTAGTGAGCCAAATGGAGTTGTTCTCCCACAAGAACCACTCGGCTGATCCTTCTTCAATATGCTCTTCTCCAACATGCAGTGTTTCCTTGATTGAATTAGCTCTCACACCAATATTTGCGTCTAGAGCCTTTGCATTGAGGGCTATCTGAAAACGGCTGTGGCGCTGAAGTTGCCTGTGAATGTGGAGTTGGTGGCATGTGAAACCCGCATGTGGAGCATTCGTTTGTGTGGGATGCTCTACCAGGTTCATTCCTAGATAATGCACTCAAAGGGCACTAAACATAGAGTGTGAAAACTGAGTTTCCTTGAGAGCTGCTTGGAAGCCTGATGGTGTGTGAAGTTAGGGAGCCAAATGGAGTTGTTCTCCCACAAGAACCACTCGGCTGATCCTTCTTCAATATGCCCTTCACCAACATGCAGTGTTTCCTTGATTGAATTAGCTCTCACACCAATATTTGCGTCTAGAGCCTTTGCATTGAGGGCTATCTGAAAACGGCTGTGGCGCTGAAGTTGCCTGTGAATGTGGAGTTGGTGGCATGTGAAACCCGCATGTGGAGCATTCGTTTGTGTGGGATGCTCTACCAGGTTCATTCCTAGATAATGCACTCAAAGGGCACTAAGCATAGAGTGTGAAAACTGAGTTTCCTTGAGAGCTGCTTGGAAGCCTGATGGTGTGTGAAGTTAGTGAGCCAAATGGAGTTGTTCTCCCACAAGAACCACTCGGCTGATCCTTCTTCAATATGCCCTTCACCAACATGCAGTGTTTCCTTGATTGAATTAGCTCTCACACCAATATTTGCGTCTAGAGCCTTTGCATTGAGGGCTATCTGAAAACGGCTGTGGCGCTGAAGTTGCCTGTGAATGTGGAGTTGGTGGCAAGTGAAACCCGCATGTGGAGCATTCGTTTGTGTGGGATGCTCTACCAGGTTCATTTCAGTCCTAGCCATACAAAGGGCACTAAGCATAGAGTGTGAAAACTGAGTTTCCTTGAGAGCTGCTTGGAAGCCTGATGGTGTGTGAAGTTAGTGAGCCAAATGGAGTTGTTCTCCCACAAGAACCACTCGGCTGATCCTTCTTCAATATGCCCTTCACCAACATGCAGTGTTTCCTTGATTGAATTAGCTCTCACACCAATATTTGCGTCTAGAGCCTTTGCATTGAGGGCTATCTGAAAACGGCTGTGGCGCTGAAGTTGCCTGTGAATGTGGAGTTGGTGGCATGTGAAACCCGCATGTGGAGCATTCGTTTGTGTGGGATGCTCTACCAGGTTCATTCCTAGATAATGCACTCAAAGGGCACTAAGCATAGAGTGTGAAAACTGAGTTTCCTTGAGAGCTGCTTGGAAGCCTGATGGTGTGTGAAGTTAGTGAGCCAAATGGAGTTGTTCTCCCACAAGAACCACTCGGCTGATCCTTCTTCAATATGCCCTTCACCAACATGCAGTGTTTCCTTGATTGAATTAGCTCTCACACCAATATTTGCGTCTAGAGCCTTTGCATTGAGGGCTATCTGAAAACGGCTGTGGCGCTGAAGTTGCCTGTGAATGTGGAGTTGGTGGCATGTGAAACCCGCATGTGGAGCATTCGTTTGTGTGGGATGCTGACCAAGCTTCATTTCAGTCCTAGGCACACAAAGGGCACTAAGCATAGAGTGTGAAAACTGAGTTTCCTTGAGAGCTGCTTGGAAGCCTGATGGTGTGTGAAGTTAGGGAGTCAAATGGAGTTGTTCTCCCACAAGAACCACTCGGCTGATCCTTCTTCAATATGCCCTTCACCAACATGCAGTGTTTCCTTGATTGAATTAGCTCTCACACCAATATTTGCGTCTTGAGCCTTTGCATTGAGGGCTATCTGAAAACGGCTGTGGTGCTGAAGTTGCCTGTGAATGTGGAGTTGGTGGCATGTGAAACCCGCATGTGGAGCATTCGTTTGTGTGGGATGCTCTACCAGGTTCATTCCTAGATAATGCACTCAAAGGGCACTAAGCATAGAGTGTGAAAACTGAGTTTCCTTGAGAGCTGCTTGGAAGCCTGATGGTGTGTGAAGTTAGTGAGCCAAATGGAGTTGTTCTCCCACAAGAACCACTCGGCTGATCCTTCTTCAATATGCCCTTCACCAACATGCAGTGTTTCCTTGATTGAATTAGCTCTCACACCAATATTTGCGTCTAGAGCCTTTGCATTGAGGGCTATCTGAAAACGGCTGTGGCGCTGAAGTTGCCTGTGAATGTGGAGTTGGTGGCATGTGAAACCCGCATGTGGAGCATTCGTTTGTGTGGGATGCTCTACCAGGTTCATTCCTAGATAATGCACTCAAAGGGCACTAAGCATAGAGTGTGAAAACTGAGTTTCCTTGAGAGCTGCTTGGAAGCCTGATGGTGTGTGAAGTTAGTGAGCCAAATGGAGTTGTTCTCCCACAAGAACCACTCGGCTGATCCTTCTTCAATATGCCCTTCACCAACATGCAGTGTTTCCTTGATTGAATTAGCTCTCACACCAATATTTGCGTCTAGAGCCTTTGCATTGAGGGCTATCTGAAAACGGCTGTGGCGCTGAAGTTGCCTGTGAATGTGGAGTTGGTGGCATGTGAAACCCGCATGTGGAGCATTCGTTTGTGTGGGATGCTCTACCAGGTTCATTCCTAGATAATGCACTCAAAGGGCACTAAGCATAGAGTGTGAAAACTGAGTTTCCTTGAGAGCTGCTTGGAAGCCTGATGGTGTGTGAAGTTAGTGAGCCAAATGGAGTTGTTCTCCCACAAGAACCACTCGGGTGATCCTTCTTCAATATGCCCTTCACCAACATGCAGTGTTTCCTTGATTGAATTAGCTCTCACACCAATATTTGCGTCTAGAGCCTTTGCATTGAGGGCTATCTGAAAACGGCTGTGGCGCTGAAGTTGCCTGTGAATGTGGAGTTGGTGGCATGTGAAACCCGCATGTGGAGCATTCGTTTGTGTGGGATGCTCTACCAGGTTCATTCCTAGATAATGCACTCAAAGGGCACTAAGCATAGAGTGTGAAAACTGAGTTTCCTTGAGAGCTGCTTGGAAGCCTGATGGTGTGTGAAGTTAGTGAGCCAAATGGAGTTGTTCTCCCACAAGAACCACTCGGCTGATCCTTCTTCAATATGCCCTTCACCAACATGCAGTGTTTCCTTGATTGAATTAGCTCTCACACCAATATTTGCGTCTAGAGCCTTTGCATTGAGGGCTATCTGAAAACGGCTGTGGCGCTGAAGTTGCCTGTGAATGTGGAGTTGGTGGCATGTGAAACCCGCATGTGGAGCATTCGTTTGTGTGGGATGCTCTACCAGGTTCATTTCAGTCCTAGCCATACAAAGGGCACTAAGCATAGAGTGTGAAAACTGAGTTTCCTTGAGAGCTGCTTGGAAGCCTGATGGTGTGTGAAGTTAGTGAGCCAAATGGAGTTGTTCTCCCACAAGAACCACTCGGCTGATCCTTCTTCAATATGCCCTTCACCAACATGCAGTGTTTCCTTGATTGAATTAGCTCTCACACCAATATTTGCGTCTAGAGCCTTTGCATTGAGGGCTATCTGAAAACGGCTGTGGCGCTGAAGTTGCCTGTGAATGTGGAGTTGGTGGCAAGTGAAACCCGCATGTGGAGCATTCGTTTGTGTGGGATGCTCTACCAGGTTCATTCCTAGATAATGCACTCAAAGGGCACTAAACATAGAGTGTGAAAACTGAGTTTCCTTGAGAGCTGCTTGGAAGCCTGATGGTGTGTGAAGTTAGTGAGCCAAATGGAGTTGTTCTCCCACAAGAACCACTCGGCTGATCCTTCTTCAATATGCCCTTCACCAACATGCAGTGTTTCCTTGATTGAATTAGCTCTCACACCAATATTTGCGTCTAGATCCTTTGCATTGAGGGCTATCTGAAAACGGCTGTGGCGCTGAAGTTGCCTGTGAATGTGGAGTTGGTGGCATGTGAAACCCGCATGTGGAGCATTCGTTTGTGTGGGATGCTCTACCAGGTTCATTCCTAGATAATGCACTCAAAGGGCACTAAGCATAGAGTGTGAAAACTGAGTTTCCTTGAGAGCTGCTTGGAAGCCTGATGGTGTGTGAAGTTAGTGAGCCAAATGGAGTTGTTCTCCCACAAGAACCACTCGGCTGATCCTTCTTCAATATGCCCTTCACCAACATGCAGTGTTTCCTTGATTGAATTAGCTCTCACACCAATATTTGCGTCTAGAGCCTTTGCATTGAGGGCTATCTGAAAACGGCTGTGGCGCTGAAGTTGCCTGTGAATGTGGAGTTGGTGGCATGTGAAACCCGCATGTGGAGCATTCGTTTGTGTGGGATGCTCTACCAGGTTCATTCCTAGATAATGCACTCAAAGGGCACTAAGCATAGAGTGTGAAAACTGAGTTTCCTTGAGAGCTGCTTGGAAGCCTGATGGTGTGTGAAGTTAGTGAGCCAAATGGAGTTGTTCTCCCACAAGAACCACTCGGGTGATCCTTCTTCAATATGCCCTTCACCAACATGCAGTGTTTCCTTGATTGAATTAGCTCTCACACCAATATTTGCGTCTAGAGCCTTTGCATTGAGGGCTATCTGAAAACGGCTGTGGCGCTGAAGTTGCCTGTGAATGTGGAGTTGGTGGCATGTGAAACCCGCATGTGGAGCATTCGTTTGTGTGGGATGCTCTACCAGGTTCATTCCTAGATAATGCACTCAAAGGGCACTAAACATAGAGTGTGAAAACTGAGTTTCCTTGAGAGCTGCTTGGAAGCCTGATGGTGTGTGAAGTTAGTGAGCCAAATGGAGTTGTTCTCCCACAAGAACCACTCGGCTGATCCTTCTTCAATATGCCCTTCACCAACATGCAGTGTTTCCTTGATTGAATTAGCTCTCACACCAATATTTGCGTCTAGAGCCTTTGCATTGAGGGCTATCTGAAAACGGCTGTGGCGCTGAAGTTGCCTGTGAATGTGGAGTTGGTGGCAAGTGAAACCCGCATGTGGAGCATTCGTTTGTGTGGGATGCTCTACCAGGTTCATTTCAGTCCTAGCCATACAAAGGGCACTAAGCATAGAGTGTGAAAACTGAGTTTCCTTGAGAGCTGCTTGGAAGCCTGATGGTGTGTGAAGTTAGTGAGCCAAATGGAGTTGTTCTCCCACAAGAACCGCTCGGCTGATCCTTCTTCAATATGCCCTTCACCAACATGCAGTGTTTCCTTGATTGAATTAGCTCTCACACCAATATTTGCGTCTAGAGCCTTTGCATTGAGGGCTATCTGAAAACGGCTGTGGCGCTGAAGTTGCCTGTGAATGTGGAGTTGGTGGCATGTGAAACCCGCATGTGGAGCATTCGTTTGTGTGGGATGCTGACCAAGCTTCATTTCAGTCCTAGGCACACAAAGGGCATTAAGCATAGAGTGTGAAAACTGAGTTTCCTTGAGAGCTGCTTGGAAGCCTGATGGTGTGTGAAGTTAGTGAGCCAAATGGAGTTGTTCTCCCACAAGAACCACTCGGCTGATCCTTGTTCAATATGCCCTTCACCAACATGCAGTGTTTCCTTGATTGAATTAGCTCTCACACCAATATTTGCGTCTAGAGCCTTTGCTTTGAGGGCTATCTGAAAACGGCTGTGGCGCTGAAGTTGCCTGTGAATGTGGAGTTGGTGGCATGTGAAACCCGCATGTGGAGCATTCGTTTGTGTGGGATGCTGACCAAGCTTCATTTCAGTCCTAGGCACACAAAGGGCACTAAGCATAGAGTGTGAAAACTGAGTTTCCTTGAGAGCTGCTTGGAAGCCTGATGGTGTGTGAAGTTAGTGAGCCAAATGGAGTTGTTCTCCCACAAGAACCACTCGGCTGATCCTTCTTCAATATGCCCTTCACCAACATGCAGTGTTTCCTTGATTGAATTAGCTCTCACACCAATATTTGCGTCTAGAGCCTTTGCATTGAGGGCTATCTGAAAACGGCTGTGGCGCTGAAGTTGCCTGTGAATGTGGAGTTGGTGGCAAGTGAAACCCGCATGTGGAGCATTCGTTTGTGTGGGATGCTCTACCAGGTTCATTTCAGTCCTAGCCATACAAAGGGCACTAAGCATAGAGTGTGAAAACTGAGTTTCCTTGAGAGCTGCTTGGAAGCCTGATGGTGTGTGAAGTTAGGGAGCCAAATGGAGTTGTTCTCCCACAAGAACCACTCGGCTGATCCTTCTTCAATATGCCCTTCACCAACATGCAGTGTTTCCTTGATTGAATTAGCTCTCACACCAATATTTGCCTCTAGAGCCTTTGCATTGAGGGCTATCTGAAAACGGCTGTGGCGCTGAAGTTGCCTGTGAATGTGGAGTTGGTGGCAAGTGAAACCCGCATGTGGAGCATTCGTTTGTGTGGGATGCTCTACCAGGTTCATTTCAGTCCTAGCCATACAAAGGGCACTAAGCATAGAGTGTGAAAACTGAGTTTCCTTGAGAGCTGCTTGGAAGCCTGATGGTGTGTGAAGTTAGGGAGCCAAATGGAGTTGTTCTCCCACAAGAACCACTCGGCTGATCCTTCTTCAATATGCCCTTCACCAACATGCAGTGTTTCCTTGATTGAATTAGCTCTCACACCAATATTTGCGTCTAGAGCCTTTGCATTGAGGGCTATCTGAAAACGGCTGTGGCGCTGAAGTTGCCTGTGAATGTGGAGTTGGTGGCATGTGAAACCCGCATGTGGAGCATTCGTTTGTGTGGGATGCTCTACCAGGTTCATTCCTAGATAATGCACTCAAAGGGCACTAAGCATAGAGTGTGAAAACTGAGTTTCCTTGAGAGCTGCTTGGAAGCCTGATGGTGTGTGAAGTTAGTGAGCCAAATGGAGTTGTTCTCCCACAAGAACCACTCGGCTGATCCTTCTTCAATATGCCCTTCACCAACATGCAGTGTTTCCTTGATTGAATTAGCTCTCACACCAATATTTGCGTCTAGAGCCTTTGCATTGAGGGCTATCTGAAAACGGCTGTGGCGCTGAAGTTGCCTGTGAATGTGGAGTTGGTGGCATGTGAAACCCGCATGTGGAGCATTCGTTTGTGTGGGATGCTGACCAAGCTTCATTTCAGTCCTAGGCACTCAAAGGGCACTAAGCATAGAGTGTGAAAACTGAGTTTCCTTGAGAGCTGCTTGGAAGCCTGATGGTGTGTGAAGTTAGTGAGCCAAATGGAGTTGTTCTCCCACAAGAACCACTCGGCTGATCCTTCTTCAATATGCCCTTCACCAACATGCAGTGTTTCCTTGATTGAATTAGCTCTCACACCAATATTTGCGTCTAGAGCCTTTGCATTGAGGGCTATCTGAAAACGGCTGTGGCGCTGAAGTTGCCTGTGAATGTGGAGTTGGTGGCATGTGAAAATCGCATGTGGAGCATTCGTTTGTGTGGGATGCTCTACCAGGTTCATTCCTAGATAATGCACTCAAAGGGCACTAAGCATAGAGTGTGAAAACTGAGTTTCCTTGAGAGCTGCTTGGAAGCCTGATGGTGTGTGAAGTTAGTGAGCCAAATGGAGTTGTTCTCCCACAAGAACCACTCGGCTGATCCTTCTTCAATATGCCCTTCACCAACATGCAGTGTTTCCTTGATTGAATTAGCTCTCACACCAATATTTGCGTCTAGAGCCTTTGCATTGAGGGCTATCTGAAAACGGCTGTGGCGCTGATGTTGCCTGTCAATGTGGAGTTGGTGGCATGTGAAACCCGCATGTGGAGCATTCGTTTGTGTGGGATGCTCTACCAGGTTCATTCCTAGATAATGCACTCAAAGGGCACTAAGCATAGAGTGTGAAAACTGAGTTTCCTTGAGAGCTGCTTGGAAGCCTGATGGTGTGTGAAGTTAGGGAGCCAAATGGAGTTGTTCTCCCACAAGAACCACTCGGCTGATCCTTCTTCAATATGCCCTTCACCAACATGCAGTGTTTCCTTGATTGAATTAGCTCTCACACCAATATTTGCGTCTAGAGCCTTTGCATTGAGGGCTATCTGAAAACGGCTGTGGCGCTGAAGTTGCCTGTGAATGTGGAGTTGGTGGCATGTGAAACCCGCATGTGGAGCATTCGTTTGTGTGGGATGCTCTACCAGGTTCATTCCTAGATAATGCACTCAAAGGGCACTAAGCATAGAGTGTGAAAACTGAGTTTCCTTGAGAGCTGCTTGGAAGCCTGATGGTGTGTGAAGTTAGTGAGCCAAATGGAGTTGTTCTCCCACAAGAACCACTCGGCTGATCCTTCTTCAATATGCCCTTCACCAACATGCAGTGTTTCGTTGATTGAATTAGCTCTCACACCAATATTTGCGTCTAGAGCCTTTGCATTGAGGGCTATCTGAAAACGGCTGTGGCGCTGAAGTTGCCTGTGAATGTGGAGTTGGTGGCAAGTGAAACCCGCATGTGGAGCATTCGTTTGTGTGGGATGCTCTACCAGGTTCATTTCAGTCCTAGCCATACAAAGGGCACTAAGCATAGAGTGTGAAAACTGAGTTTCCTTGAGAGCTGCTTGGAAGCCTGATGGTGTGTGAAGTTAGTGAGCCAAATGGAGTTGTTCTCCCACAAGAACCACTCGGCTGATCCTTCTTCAATATGCCCTTCACCAACATGCAGTGTTTCCTTGATTGAATTAGCTCTCACACCAATATTTGCGTCTAGAGCCTTTGCATTGAGGGCTATCTGAAAACGGCTGTGGCGCTGAAGTTGCCTGTGAATGTGGAGTTGGTGGCATGTGAAACCCGCATGTGGAGCATTCGTTTGTGTGGGATGCTCTACCAGGTTCATTCCTAGATAATGCACTCAAAGGGCACTAAGCATAGAGTGTGAAAACTGAGTTTCCTTGAGAGCTGCTTGGAAGCCTGATGGTGTGTGAAGTTAGTGAGCCAAATGGAGTTGTTCTCCCACAAGAACCACTCGGCTGATCCTTCTTCAATATGCCCTTCACCAACATGCAGTGTTTCCTTGATTGAATTAGCTCTCACACCAATATTTGCGTCTAGAGCCTTTGCATTGAGGGCTATCTGAAAACGGCTGTGGCGCTGAAGTTGCCTGTGAATGTGGAGTTGGTGGCATGTGAAACCCGCATGTGGAGCATTCGTTTGTGTGGGATGCTGACCAAGCTTCATTTCAGTCCTAGGCACTCAAAGGGCACTAAGCATAGAGTGTGAAAACTGAGTTTCCTTGAGAGCTGCTTGGAAGCCTGATGGTGTGTGAAGTTAGTGAGCCAAATGGAGTTGTTCTCCCACAAGAACCACTCGGCTGATCCTTCTTCAATATGCTCTTCTCCAACATGCAGTGTTTCCTTGATTGAATTAGCTCTCACACCAATATTTGCGTCTAGAGCCTTTGCATTGAGGGCTATCTGAAAACGGCTGTGGCGCTGAAGTTGCCTGTGAATGTGGAGTTGGTGGCATGTGAAACCCGCATGTGGAGCATTCGTTTGTGTGGGATGCTCTACCAGGTTCATTCCTAGATAATGCACTCAAAGGGCACTAAACATAGAGTGTGAAAACTGAGTTTCCTTGAGAGCTGCTTGGAAGCCTGATGGTGTGTGAAGTTAGGGAGCCAAATGGAGTTGTTCTCCCACAAGAACCACTCGGCTGATCCTTCTTCAATATGCCCTTCACCAACATGCAGTGTTTCCTTGATTGAATTAGCTCTCACACCAATATTTGCGTCTAGAGCCTTTGCATTGAGGGCTATCTGAAAACGGCTGTGGCGCTGAAGTTGCCTGTGAATGTGGAGTTGGTGGCATGTGAAACCCGCATGTGGAGCATTCGTTTGTGTGGGATGCTCTACCAGGTTCATTCCTAGATAATGCACTCAAAGGGCACTAAGCATAGAGTGTGAAAACTGAGTTTCCTTGAGAGCTGCTTGGAAGCCTGATGGTGTGTGAAGTTAGTGAGCCAAATGGAGTTGTTCTCCCACAAGAACCACTCGGCTGATCCTTCTTCAATATGCCCTTCACCAACATGCAGTGTTTCCTTGATTGAATTAGCTCTCACACCAATATTTGCGTCTAGAGCCTTTGCATTGAGGGCTATCTGAAAACGGCTGTGGCGCTGAAGTTGCCTGTGAATGTGGAGTTGGTGGCATGTGAAACCCGCATGTGGAGCATTCGTTTGTGTGGGATGCTGACCAAGCTTCATTTCAGTCCTAGGCACACAAAGGGCATTAAGCATAGAGTGTGAAAACTGAGTTTCCTTGAGAGCTGCTTGGAAGCCTGATGGTGTGTGAAGTTAGGGAGTCAAATGGAGTTGTTCTCCCACAAGAACCACTCGGCTGATCCTTCTTCAATATGCCCTTCACCAACATGCAGTGTTTCCTTGATTGAATTAGCTCTCACACCAATATTTGCGTCTTGAGCCTTTGCATTGAGGGCTATCTGAAAACGGCTGTGGTGCTGAAGTTGCCTGTGAATGTGGAGTTGGTGGCATGTGAAACCCGCATGTGGAGCATTCGTTTGTGTGGGATGCTCTACCAGGTTCATTCCTAGATAATGCACTCAAAGGGCACTAAGCATAGAGTGTGAAAACTGAGTTTCCTTGAGAGCTGCTTGGAAGCCTGATGGTGTGTGAAGTTAGTGAGCCAAATGGAGTTGTTCTCCCACAAGAACCACTCGGCTGATCCTTCTTCAATATGCCCTTCACCAACATGCAGTGTTTCCTTGATTGAATTAGCTCTCACACCAATATTTGCGTCTAGAGCCTTTGCATTGAGGGCTATCTGAAAACGGCTGTGGCGCTGAAGTTGCCTGTGAATGTGGAGTTGGTGGCATGTGAAACCCGCATGTGGAGCATTCGTTTGTGTGGGATGCTCTACCAGGTTCATTCCTAGATAATGCACTCAAAGGGCACTAAGCATAGAGTGTGAAAACTGAGTTTCCTTGAGAGCTGCTTGGAAGCCTGATGGTGTGTGAAGTTAGTGAGCCAAATGGAGTTGTTCTCCCACAAGAACCACTCGGCTGATCCTTCTTCAATATGCCCTTCACCAACATGCAGTGTTTCCTTGATTGAATTAGCTCTCACACCAATATTTGCGTCTAGAGCCTTTGCATTGAGGGCTATCTGAAAACGGCTGTGGCGCTGAAGTTGCCTGTGAATGTGGAGTTGGTGGCATGTGAAACCCGCATGTGGAGCATTCGTTTGTGTGGGATGCTCTACCAGGTTCATTCCTAGATAATGCACTCAAAGGGCACTAAGCATAGAGTGTGAAAACTGAGTTTCCTTGAGAGCTGCTTGGAAGCCTGATGGTGTGTGAAGTTAGTGAGCCAAATGGAGTTGTTCTCCCACAAGAACCACTCGGCTGATCCTTCTTCAATATGCCCTTCACCAACATGCAGTGTTTCCTTGATTGAATTAGCTCTCACACCAATATTTGCGTCTAGAGCCTTTGCATTGAGGGCTATCTGAAAACGGCTGTGGCGCTGAAGTTGCCTGTGAATGTGGAGTTGGTGGCATGTGAAACCCGCATGTGGAGCATTCGTTTGTGTGGGATGCTCTACCAGGTTCATTCCTAGATAATGCACTCAAAGGGCACTAAGCATAGAGTGTGAAAACTGAGTTTCCTTGAGAGCTGCTTGGAAGCCTGATGGTGTGTGAAGTTAGTGAGCCAAATGGAGTTGTTCTCCCACAAGAACCACTCGGCTGATCCTTCTTCAATATGCCCTTCACCAACATGCAGTGTTTCCTTGATTGAATTAGCTCTCACACCAATATTTGCGTCTAGAGCCTTTGCATTGAGGGCTATCTGAAAACGGCTGTGGCGCTGAAGTTGCCTGTGAATGTGGAGTTGGTGGCATGTGAAACCCGCATGTGGAGCATTCGTTTGTGTGGGATGCTCTACCAGGTTCATTCCTAGATAATGCACTCAAAGGGCACTAAGCATAGAGTGTGAAAACTGAGTTTCCTTGAGAGCTGCTTGGAAGCCTGATGGTGTGTGAAGTTAGTGAGCCAAATGGAGTTGTTCTCCCACAAGAACCACTCGGCTGATCCTTCTTCAATATGCCCTTCACCAACATGCAGTGTTTCCTTGATTGAATTAGCTCTCACACCAATATTTGCGTCTAGAGCCTTTGCATTGAGGGCTATCTGAAAACGGCTGTGGCGCTGAAGTTGCCTGTGAATGTGGAGTTGGTGGCATGTGAAACCCGCATGTGGAGCATTCGTTTGTGTGGGATGCTCTACCAGGTTCATTTCAGTCCTAGCCATACAAAGGGCACTAAGCATAGAGTGTGAAAACTGAGTTTCCTTGAGAGCTGCTTGGAAGCCTGATGGTGTGTGAAGTTAGTGAGCCAAATGGAGTTGTTCTCCCACAAGAACCACTCGGCTGATCCTTCTTCAATATGCCCTTCACCAACATGCAGTGTTTCCTTGATTGAATTAGCTCTCACACCAATATTTGCGTCTAGAGCCTTTGCATTGAGGGCTATCTGAAAACGGCTGTGGCGCTGAAGTTTCCTGTGAATGTGGAGTTGGTGGCATGTGAAACCCGCATGTGGAGCATTCGTTTGTGTGGGATGCTGACCAAGCTTCATTTCAGTCCTAGGCACACAAAGGGCATTAAGCATAGAGTGTGAAAACTGAGTTTCCTTGAGAGCTGCTTGGAAGCCTGATGGTGTGTGAAGTTAGTGAGCCAAATGGAGTTGTTCTCCCACAAGAACCACTCGGCTGATCCTTCTTCAATATGCCCTTCACCAACATGCAGTGTTTCCTTGATTGAATTAGCTCTCACACCAATATTTGCGTCTAGAGCCTTTGCTTTGAGGGCTATCTGAAAACGGCTGTGGCGCTGAAGTTGCCTGTGAATGTGGAGTTGGTGGCATGTGAAACCCGCATGTGGAGCATTCGTTTGTGTGGGATGCTGACCAAGCTTCATTTCAGTCCTAGGCACACAAAGGGCACTAAGCATAGAGTGTGAAAACTGAGTTTCCTTGAGAGCTGCTTGGAAGCCTGATGGTGTGTGAAGTTAGTGAGCCAAATGGAGTTGTTCTCCCACAAGAACCACTCGGCTGATCCTTCTTCAATATGCCCTTCACCAACATGCAGTGTTTCCTTGATTGAATTAGCTCTCACACCAATATTTGCGTCTAGAGCCTTTGCATTGAGGGCTATCTGAAAACGGCTGTGGCGCTGAAGTTGCCTGTGAATGTGGAGTTGGTGGCAAGTGAAACCCGCATGTGGAGCATTCGTTTGTGTGGGATGCTCTACCAGGTTCATTTCAGTCCTAGCCATACAAAGGGCACTAAGCATAGAGTGTGAAAACTGAGTTTCCTTGAGAGCTGCTTGGAAGCCTGATGGTGTGTGAAGTTAGTGAGCCAAATGGAGTTGTTCTCCCACAAGAACCACTCGGCTGATCCTTCTTCAATATGCCCTTCACCAACATGCAGTGTTTCCTTGATTGAATTAGCTCTCACACCAATATTTGCGTCTAGAGCCTTTGCATTGAGGGCTATCTGAAAACGGCTGTGGCGCTGAAGTTGCCTGTGAATGTGGAGTTGGTGGCAAGTGAAACCCGCATGTGGAGCATTCGTTTGTGTGGGATGCTCTACCAGGTTCATTTCAGTCCTAGCCATACAAAGGGCACTAAGCATAGAGTGTGAAAACTGAGTTTCCTTGAGAGCTGCTTGGAAGCCTGATGGTGTGTGAAGTTAGGGAGCCAAATGGAGTTGTTCTCCCACAAGAACCACTCGGCTGATCCTTCTTCAATATGCCCTTCACCAACATGCAGTGTTTCCTTGATTGAATTAGCTCTCACACCAATATTTACTTCTAGAGCCTTTGCATTGAGGGCTATCTGAAAACGGCTGTGGCGCTGAAGTTGCCTGTGAATGTGGAGTTGGTGGCATGTGAAACCCGCATGTGGAGCATTCGTTTGTGTGGGATGCTCTACCAGGTTCATTCCTAGATAATGCACTCAAAGGGCACTAAGCATAGAGTGTGAAAACTGAGTTTCCTTGAGAGCTGCTTGGAAGCCTGATGGTGTGTGAAGTTAGTGAGCCAAATGGAGTTGTTCTCCCACAAGAACCACTCGGCTGATCCTTCTTCAATATGCCCTTCACCAACATGCAGTGTTTCCTTGATTGAATTAGCTCTCACACCAATATTTGCGTCTAGAGCCTTTGCATTGAGGGCTATCTGAAAACGGCTGTGGCGCTGAAGTTGCCTGTGAATGTGGAGTTGGTGGCATGTGAAACCCGCATGTGGAGCATTCGTTTGTGTGGGATGCTGACCAAGCTTCATTTCAGTCCTAGGCACTCAAAGGGCACTAAGCATAGAGTGTGAAAACTGAGTTTCCTTGAGAGCTGCTTGGAAGCCTGATGGTGTGTGAAGTTAGGGAGCCAAATGGAGTTGTTCTCCCACAAGAACCACTCGGCTGATCCTTCTTCAATATGCCCTTCACCAACATGCAGTGTTTCCTTGATTGAATTAGCTCTCACACCAATATTTGCGTCTAGAGCCTTTGCATTGAGGGCTATCTGAAAACGGCTGTGGCGCTGAAGTTGCCTGTGAATGTGGAGTTGGTGGCATGTGAAACCCGCATGTGGAGCATTCGTTTGTGTGGGATGCTCTACCAGGTTCATTCCTAGATAATGCACTCAAAGGGCACTAAGCATAGAGTGTGAAAACTGAGTTTCCTTGAGAGCTGCTTGGAAGCCTGATGGTGTGTGAAGTTAGGGAGCCAAATGGAGTTGTTCTCCCACAAGAACCACTCGGCTGATCCTTCTTCAATATGCCCTTCACCAACATGCAGTGTTTCCTTGATTGAATTAGCTCTCACACCAATATTTGCGTCTAGAGCCTTTGCATTGAGGGCTATCTGAAAACGGCTGTGGCGCTGATGCTGCCTGTCAATGTGGAGTTGGTGGCATGTGAAACCCGCATGTGGAGCATTCGTTTGTGTGGGATGCTCTACCAGGTTCATTCCTAGATAATGCACTCAAAGGGCACTAAGCATAGAGTGTGAAAACTGAGTTTCCTTGAGAGCTGCTTGGAAGCCTGATGGTGTGTGAAGTTAGGGAGCCAAATGGAGTTGTTCTCCCACAAGAACCACTCGGCTGATCCTTCTTCAATATGCCCTTCACCAACATGCAGTGTTTCCTTGATTGAATTAGCTCTCACACCAATATTTGCGTCTAGAGCCTTTGCATTGAGGGCTATCTGAAAACGGCTGTGGCGCTGAAGTTGCCTGTGAATGTGGAGTTGGTGGCAAGTGAAACCCGCATGTGGAGCATTCGTTTGTGTGGGATGCTCTACCAGGTTCATTTCAGTCCTAGCCATACAAAGGGCACTAAGCATAGAGTGTGAAAACTGAGTTTCCTTGAGAGCTGCTTGGAAGCCTGATGGTGTGTGAAGTTAGTGAGCCAAATGGAGTTGTTCTCCCACAAGAACCACTCGGCTGATCCTTCTTCAATATGCCCTTCACCAACATGCAGTGTTTCCTTGATTGAATTAGCTCTCACACCAATATTTGCGTCTAGAGCCTTTGCATTGAGGGCTATCTGAAAACGGCTGTGGCGCTGAAGTTGCCTGTGAATGTGGAGTTGGTGGCATGTGAAACCCGCATGTGGAGCATTCGTTTGTGTGGGATGCTGACCAAGCTTCATTTCAGTCCTAGGCACACAAAGGGCATTAAGCATAGAGTGTGAAAACTGAGTTTCCTTGAGAGCTGCTTGGAAGCCTGATGGTGTGTGAAGTTAGTGAGCCAAATGGAGTTTTTCTCCCACAAGAACCACTCGGCTGATCCTTCTTCAATATGCCCTTCACCAACATGCAGTGTTTCCTTGATTGAATTAGCTCTCACACCAATATTTGCGTCTAGAGCCTTTGCTTTGAGGGCTATCTGAAAACGGCTGTGGCGCTGAAGTTGCCTGTGAATGTGGAGTTGGTGGCATGTGAAACCCGCATGTGGAGCATTCGTTTGTGTGGGATGCTGACCAAGCTTCATTTCAGTCCTAGGCACACAAAGGGCACTAAGCATAGAGTGTGAAAACTGAGTTTCCTTGAGAGCTGCTTGGAAGCCTGATGGTGTGTGAAGTTAGTGAGCCAAATGGAGTTGTTCTCCCACAAGAACCACTCGGCTGATCCTTCTTCAATATGCCCTTCACCAACATGCAGTGTTTCCTTGATTGAATTAGCTCTCACACCAATATTTGCGTCTAGAGCCTTTGCATTGAGGGCTATCTGAAAACGGCTGTGGCGCTGAAGTTGCCTGTGAATGTGGAGTTGGTGGCAAGTGAAACCCGCATGTGGAGCATTCGTTTGTGTGGGATGCTCTACCAGGTTCATTTCAGTCCTAGCCATACAAAGGGCACTAAGCATAGAGTGTGAAAACTGAGTTTCCTTGAGAGCTGCTTGGAAGCCTGATGGTGTGTGAAGTTAGTGAGCCAAATGGAGTTGTTCTCCCACAAGAACCACTCGGCTGATCCTTCTTCAATATGCCCTTCACCAACATGCAGTGTTTCCTTGATTGAATTAGCTCTCACACCAATATTTGCGTCTAGAGCCTTTGCATTGAGGGCTATCTGAAAACGGCTGTGGCGCTGAAGTTGCCTGTGAATGTGGAGTTGGTGGCAAGTGAAACCCGCATGTGGAGCATTCGTTTGTGTGGGATGCTCAACCAGGTTCATTTCAGTCCTAGCCATACAAAGGGCACTAAGCATAGAGTGTGAAAACTGAGTTTCCTTGAGAGCTACTTGGAAGCCTGATGGTGTGTGAAGTTAGTGAGCCAAATGGAGTTGTTCTCCCACAAGAACCACTCGGCTGATCCTTCTTCAATATGCCCTTCACCAACATGCAGTGTTTCCTTGATTGAATTAGCTCTCACACCAATATTTGCGTCTAGAGCCTTTGCATTGTGGGCTATCTGAAAACGGCTGTGGCGCTGAAGTTGCCTGTGAATGTGGAGTTGGTGGCATGTGAAACCCGCATGTGGAGCATTCGTTTGTGTGGGATGCTCTACCAGGTTCATTCCTAGATAATGCACTCAAAAGGCACTAAGCATAGAGTGTGAAAACTGAGTTTCCTTGAGAGCTGCTTGGAAGCCTGATGGTGTGTGAAGTTAGTGAGCCAAATGGAGTTGTTCTCCCACAAGAACCACTCGGCTGATCCTTCTTCAATATGCCCTTCACCAACATGCAGTGTTTCCTTGATTGAATTAGCTCTCACACCAATATTTGCGTCTAGAGCCTTTGCATTGAGGGCTATCTGAAAACGGCTGTGGCGCTGAAGTTGCCTGTGAATGTGGAGTTGGTGGCATGTGAAACCCGCATGTGGAGCATTCGTTTGTGTGGGATGCTCTACCAGGTTCATTCCTAGATAATGCACTCAAAGGGCACTAAGCATAGAGTGTGAAAACTGAGTTTCCTTGAGAGCTGCTTGGAAGCCTGATGGTGTGTGAAGTTAGTGAGCCAAATGGAGTTGTTCTCCCACAAGAAAAACTCGGCTGATCCTTCTTCAATATGCCCTTCACCAACATGCAGTGTTTCCTTGATTGAATTAGCTCTCACACCAATATTTGCATCTAGAGCCTTTGCATTGAGGGCTATCTGAAAACGGCTGTGGCGCTGAAGTTGCCTGTGAATGTGGAGTTGGTGGCATGTGAAACCCGCATGTGGAGCATTCGTTTGTGTGGGATGCTCTACCAGGTTCATTTCAGTCCTAGCCATACAAAGGGCACTAAGCATAGAGTGTGAAAACTGAGTTTCCTTGAGAGCTGCTTGGAAGCCTGATGGTGTGTGAAGTTAGTGAGCCAAATGGAGTTGTTCTCCCACAAGAACCACTCGGCTGATCCTTCTTCAATATGCCCTTCACCAACATGCAGTGTTTCCTTGATTGAATTAGCTCTCACACCAATATTTGCGTCTAGAGCCTTTGCATTGAGGGCTATCTGAAAACGGCTGTGGCGCTGAAGTTGCCTGTGAATGTGGAGTTGGTGGCATGTGAAACCCGCATGTGGAGCATTCGTTTGTGTGGGATGCTGACCAAGCTTCATTTCAGTCCTAGGCACACAAAGGGCATTAAGCATAGAGTGTGAAAACTGAGTTTCCTTGAGAGCTGCTTGGAAGCCTGATGGTGTGTGAAGTTAGTGAGCCAAATGGAGTTGTTCTCCCACAAGAACCACTCGGCTGATCCTTCTTCAATATGCCCTTCACCAACATGCAGTGTTTCCTTGATTGAATTAGCTCTCACACCAATATTTGCGTCTAGAGCCTTTGCTTTGAGGGCTATCTGAAAACGGCTGTGGCGCTGAAGTTGCCTGTGAATGTGGAGTTGGTGGCATGTGAAACCCGAATGTGGAGCATTCGTTTGTGTGGGATGCTGACCAAGCTTCATTTCAGTCCTAGGCACACAAAGGGCACTAAGCATAGAGTGTGAAAACTGAGTTTCCTTGAGAGCTGCTTGGAAGCCTGATGGTGTGTGAAGTTAGTGAGCCAAATGGAGTTGTTCTCCCACAAGAACCACTCGGTTGATCCTTCTTCAATATGCCCTTCACCAACATGCAGTGTTTCCTTGATTGAATTAGCTCTCACACCAATATTTGCGTCTAGAGCCTTTGCATTGTGGGCTATCTGAAAACGGCTGTGGCGCTGAAGTTGCCTGTGAATGTGGAGTTGGTGGCATGTGAAACCCGCATGTGGAGCATTCGTTTGTGTGGGATGCTCTACCAGGTTCATTCCTAGATAATGCACTCAAAGGGCACTAAGCATAGAGTGTGAAAACTGAGTTTCCTTGAGAGCTGCTTGGAAGCCTGATGGTGTGTGAAGTTAGTGAGCCAAATGGAGTTGTTCTCCCACAAGAACCACTCGGCTGATCCTTCTTCAATATGCCCTTCACCAACATGCAGTGTTTCCTTGATTGAATTAGCTCTCACACCAATATTTGCGTCTAGAGCCTTTGCATTGAGGGCTATCTGAAAACGGCTGTGGCGCTGAAGTTGCCTGTGAATGTGGAGTTGGTGGCATGTGAAACCCGCATGTGGAGCATTCGTTTGTGTGGGATGCTCTACCAGGTTCATTCCTAGATAATGCACTCAAAGGGCACTAAGCATAGAGTGTGAAAACTGAGTTTCCTTGAGAGCTGCTTGGAAGCCTGATGGTGTGTGAAGTTAGTGAGCCAAATGGAGTTGTTCTCCCACAAGAACCACTCGGCTGATCCTTCTTCAATATGCCCTTCACCAACATGCAGTGTTTCCTTGATTGAATTAGCTCTCACACCAATATTTGCGTCTAGAGCCTTTGCATTGAGGGCTATCTGAAAACGGCTGTGGCGCTGAAGTTGCCTGTGAATGTGGAGTTGGTGGCATGTGAAACCCGCATGTGGAGCATTCGTTTGTGTGGGATGCTGACCAAGCTTCATTTCAGTCCTAGGCACACAAAGGGCACTAAGCATAGAGTGTGAAAACTGAGTTTCCTTGAGAGCTGCTTGGAAGCCTGATGGTGTGTGAAGTTAGGGAGCCAAATGGAGTTGTTCTCCCACAAGAACCACTCGGCTGATCCTTCTTCAATATGCCCTTCACCAACATGCAGTGTTTCCTTGATTGAATTAGCTCTCACACCAATATTTGCGTCTAGAGCCTTTGCATTGAGGGCTATCTGAAAACGGCTGTGGCGCTGAAGTTGCCTGTGAATGTGGAGTTGGTGGCAAGTGAAACCCGCATGTGGAGCATTCGTTTGTGTGGGATGCTCTACCAGGTTCATTCCTAGATAATGCACTCAAAGGGCACTAAGCATAGAGTTTGAAAACTGAGTTTCCTTGAGAGCTGCTTGGAAGCCTGATGGTGTGTGAAGTTAGGGAGCCAAATGGAGTTGTTCTCCCACAAGAACCACTCGGCTGATCCTTCTTCAATATGCCCTTCACCAACATGCAGTGTTTCCTTGATTGAATTAGCTCTCACACCAATATTTGCGTCTAGAGCCTTTGCATTGAGGGCTATCTGAAAACGGCTGTGGCGCTGAAGTTGCCTGTGAATGTGGAGTTGGTGGCATGTGAAACCCGAATGTGGAGCATTCGTTTGTGTGGGATGCTGACCAAGCTTCATTTCAGTCCTAGGCACACAAAGGGCATTAAGCATAGAGTGTGAAAACTGAGTTTCCTTGAGAGCTGCTTGGAAGCCTGATGGTGTGTGAAGTTAGTGAGCCAAATGGAGTTGTTCTCCCACAAGAACCACTCGGCTGATCCTTCTTCAATATGCCCTTCACCAACATGCAGTGTTTCCTTGATTGAATTAGCTCTCACACCAATATTTGCGTCTAGAGCCTTTGCATTGAGGGCTATCTGAAAACGGCTGTGGCGCTGAAGTTGCCTGTGAATGTGGAGTTGGTGGCATGTGAAACCCGCATGTGGAGCATTCGTTTGTGTGGGATGCTCTACCAGGTTCATTCCTAGATAATCCACTCAAAGGGCACTAAGCATAGAGTGTGAAAACTGAGTTTCCTTGAGAGCTGCTTGGAAGCCTGATGGTGTGTGAAGTTAGTGAGCCAAATGGAGTTGTTCTCCCACAAGAACCACTCGGCTGATCCTTCTTCAATATGCCCTTCACCAACATGCAGTGTTTCCTTGATTGAATTAGCTCTCACACCAATATTTGCGTCTAGAGCCTTTGCATTGAGGGCTATCTGAAAACGGCTGTGGCGCTGAAGTTGCCTGTGAATGTGGAGTTGGTGGCATGTGAAACCCGCATGTGGAGCATTCGTTTGTGTGGGATGCTGACCAAGCTTCATTTCAGTCCTAGGCACACAAAGGGCATTAAGCATAGAGTGTGAAAACTGAATTTCCTTGAGAGCTACTTGGAAGCCTGATGGTGTGTGAAGTTAGTGAGCCAAATGGAGTTGTTCTCCCACAAGAACCACTCGGCTGATCCTTCTTCAATATGCCCTTCACCAACATGCAGTGTTTCCTTGATTGAATTAGCTCTCACACCAATATTTGCGTCTTGAGCCTTTGCATTGAGGGCTATCTGAAAACGGCTGTGGCGCTGAAGTTGCCTGTGAATGTGGAGTTGGTGGCATGTGAAACCCGCATGTGGAGCATTCGTTTGTGTGGGATGCTCTACCAGGTTCATTCCTAGATAATGCACTCAAAGGGCACTAAACATAGAGTGTGAAAACTGAGTTTCCTTGAGAGCTGCTTGGAAGCCTGATGGTGTGTGAAGTTAGGGAGCCAAATGGAGTTGTTCTCCCACAAGAACCACTCGGCTGATCCTTCTTCAATATGCCCTTCACCAACATGCAGTGTTTCCTTGATTGAATTAGCTCTCACACCAATATTTGCGTCTAGAGCCTTTGCATTGTGGGCTATCTGAAAACGGCTGTGGCGCTGAAGTTGCCTGTGAATGTGGAGTTGGTGGCATGTGAAACCCGCATGTGGAGCATTCGTTTGTGTGGGATGCTCTACCAGGTTCATTCCTAGATAATGCACTCAAAGGGCACTAAGCATAGAGTGTGAAAACTGAGTTTCCTTGAGAGCTGCTTGGAAGCCTGATGGTGTGTGAAGTTAGTGAGCCAAATGGAGTTGTTCTCCCACAAGAACCACTCGGTTGATCCTTCTTCAATATGCCCTTCACCAACATGCAGTGTTTCCTTGATTGAATTAGCTCTCACACCAATATTTGCGTCTAGAGCCTCTGCATTGTGGGCTATCTGAAAACGGCTGTGGCGCTGAAGTTGCCTGTGAATGTGGAGTTGGTGGCATGTGAAACCCGCATGTGGAGCATTCGTTTGTGTGGGATGCTCTACCAGGTTCATTCCTAGATAATGCACTCAAAGGGCACTAAGCATAGAGTGTGAAAACTGAGTTTCCTTGAGAGCTGCTTGGAAGCCTGATGGTGTGTGAAGTTAGTGAGCCAAATGGAGTTGTTCTCCCACAAGAACCACTCGGCTGATCCTTCTTCAATATGCCCTTCACCAACATGCAGTGTTTCCTTGATTGAATTAGCTCTCACACCAATATTTGCGTCTAGAGCCTTTGCATTGAGGGCTATCTGAAAACGGCTGTGGCGCTGAAGTTGCCTGTGAATGTGGAGTTGGTGGCATGTGAAACCCGCATGTGGAGCATTCGTTTGTGTGGGATGCTGACCAAGCTTCATTTCAGTCCTAGGCACACAAAGGGCATTAAGCATAGAGTGTGAAAACTGAATTTCCTTGAGAGCTGCTTGGAAGCCTGATGGTGTGTGAAGTTCGTGAGCCAAATGGAGTTGTTCTCCCACAAGAACTACTCGGCTGATCCTTCTTCAATATGCCCTTCACCAACATGCAGTGTTTCCTTGATTGAATTAGCTCTCACACCAATATTTGCGTCTGGAGCCTTTGCATTGTGGGCTATCTGAAAACGGCTGTGGCGCTGAAGTTGCCTGTGAATGTGGAGTTGGTGGCAAGTGAAACCCGCATGTGGAGCATTCGTTTGTGTGGGATGCTCTACCAGGTTCATTTCAGTCCTAGCCATACAAAGGGCACTAAGCATAGAGTGTGAAAACTGAGTTTCCTTGAGAGCTGCTTGGAAGCCTGATGGTGTGTGAAGTTAGGGAGCCAAATGGAGTTGTTCTCCCACAAGAACCACTCGGCTGATCCTTCTTCAATATGCCCTTCACCAACATGCAGTGTTTCCTTGATTGAATTAGCTCTCACACCAATATTTGCGTCTAGAGCCTTTGCATTGTGGGCTATCTGAAAACGGCTGTGGCGCTGAAGTTGCCTGTGAATGTGGAGTTGGTGGCATGCGAAACCCGCATGTGGAGCATTCGTTTGTGTGGGATGCTGACCAAGCTTCATTTCAGTCCTAGGCACACAAAGGGCACTAAGCATAGAGTGTGAAAACTGAGTTTCCTTGAGAGCTGCTTGGAAGCCTGATGGTGTGTGAAGTTAGTGAGCCAAATGGAGTTGTTCTCCCACAAGAACCACTCGGCTGATCCTTCTTCAATATGCCCTTCACCAACATGCAGTGTTTCCTTGATTGAATTAGCTCTCACACCAATATTTGCGTCTAGAGCCTTTGCATTGAGGGCTATCTGAAAACGGCTGTGGCGCTGAAGTTGCCTGTGAATGTGGAGTTGGTGGCATGTGAAACCCGCATGTGGAGCATTCGTTTGTGTGGGATGCTGACCAAGCTTCATTTCAGTCCTAGGCACACAAAGGGCACTAAGCATAGAGTGTGAAAACTGAGTTTCCTTGAGAGCTGCTTGGAAGCCTGATGGTGTGTGAAGTTCGTGAGCCAAATGGAGTTGTTCTCCCACAAGAACCACTCGGCTGATCCTTCTTCAATATGCCCTTCACCAACATGCAGTGTTTCCTTGATTGAATTAGCTCTCACACCAATATTTGCGTCTAGAGCCTTTGCATTGAGGGCTATCTGAAAACGGCTGTGGCGCTGAAGTTGCCTGTGAATGTGGAGTTGGTGGCATGTGAAACCCGCATGTGGAGCATTCGTTTGTGTGGGATGCTCTACCAGGTTCATTCCTAGATAATGCACTCAAAGGGCACTAAGCATAGAGTGTGAAAACTGAGTTTCCTTGAGAGCTGCTTGGAAGCCTGATGGTGTGTGAAGTTAGGGAGCCAAATGGAGTTGTTCTCCCACAAGAACCACTCGGCTGATCCTTCTTCAATATGCCCTTCACCAACATGCAGTGTTTCCTTGATTGAATTAGCTCTCACACCAATATTTGCGTCTAGAGCCTTTGCATTGAGGGCTATCTGAAAACGGCTGTGGCGCTGAAGTTGCCTGTGAATGTGGAGTTGGTGGCATGTGAAACCCGCATGTGGAGCATTCGTTTGTGTGGGATGCTGACCAAGCTTCATTTCAGTCCTAGGCACACAAAGGGCACTAAGCATAGAGTGTGAAAACTGAGTTTCCTTGAGAGCTGCTTGGAAGCCTGATGGTGTGTGAAGTTAGTGAGCCAAATGGAGTTGTTCTCCCACAAGAACCACTCGGTTGATCCTTCTTCAATATGCCCTTCACCAACATGCAGTGTTTCCTTGATTGAATTAGCTCTCACACCAATATTTGCGTCTAGAGCCTTTGCATTGTGGGCTATCTGAAAACGGCTGTGGAGCTGAAGTTGCCTGTGAATGTGGAGTTGGTGGCATGTGAAACCCGCATGTGGAGCATTCGTTTGTGTGGGATGCTCTACCAGGTTCATTCCTGGATAATGCACTCAAAGGGCACTAAGCATAGAGTGTGAAAACTGAGTTTCCTTGAGAGCTGCTTGGAAGCCTGATGGTGTGTGAAGTTAGTGAGCCAAATGGAGTTGTTCTCCCACAAGAACCACTCAGCTGATCCTTCTTCAATATGCCCTTCACCAACATGCAGTGTTTCCTTGATTGAATTAGCTCTCACACCAATATTTGCGTCTAGAGCCTTTGCATTGAGGGCTATCTGAAAACGGCTGTGGCGCTGAAGTTGCCTGTGAATGTGGAGTTGGTGGCATGTGAAACCCGCATGTGGAGCATTCGTTTGTGTGGGATGCTGACCAAGCTTCATTTCAGTCCTAGGCACACAAAGGGCACTAAGCATAGAGTGTGAAAACTGAGTTTCCTTGAGAGCTGCTTGGAAGCCTGATGGTGTGTGAAGTTAGTGAGCCAAATGGAGTTGTTCTCCCACAAGAACCACTCGGCTGATCCTTCTTCAATATGCCCTTCACCAACATGCAGTGTTTCCTTGATTGAATTAGCTCTCACACCAATATTTGCGTCTAGAGCCTTTGCATTGAGGGCTATCTGAAAACGGCTGTGGCGCTGAAGTTGCCTGTGAATGTGGAGTTGGTGGCATGTGAAACCCGCATGTGGAGCATTTGTTTGTGTGGGATGCTGACCAAGCTTCATTTCAGTCCTAGGCACACAAAGGGCATTAAGCATAGAGTGTGAAAACTGAGTTTCCTTGAGAGCTGCTTGGAAGCCTGATGGTGTGTGAAGTTAGTGAGCCAAATGGAGTTGTTCTCCCACAAGAACCACTCGGCTGATCCTTCTTCAATATGCCCTTCACCAACATGCAGTGTTTCCTTGATTGAATTAGCTCTCACACCAATATTTGCGTCTAGAGCCTTTGCATTGAGGGCTATCTGAAAACGGCTGTGGCGCTGAAGTTGCCTGTGAATGTGGAGTTGGTGGCATGTGAAACCCGCATGTGGAGCATTCGTTTGTGTGGGATGCTCTACCAGGTTCATTCCTAGATAATGCACTCAAAGGGCACTAAACATAGAGTGTGAAAACTGAGTTTCCTTGAGAGCTGCTTGGAAGCCTGATGGTGTGTGAAGTTAGTGAGCCAAATGGAGTTGTTCTCCCACAAGAACCACTCGGCTGATCCTTCTTCAATATGCCCTTCACCAACATGCAGTGTTTCCTTGATTGAATTAGCTCTCACACCAATATTTGCGTCTAGAGCCTTTGCATTGAGGGCTATCTGAAAACGGCTGTGGCGCTGAAGTTGCCTGTGAATGTGGAGTTGGTGGCATGTGAAACCCGCATGTGGAGCATTCGTTTGTGTGGGATGCTCTACCAGGTTCATTCCTAGATAATGCACTCAAAGGGCACTAAGCATAGAGTGTGAAAACTGAGTTTCCTTGAGAGCTGCTTGGAAGCCTGATGGTGTGTGAAGTTAGTGAGCCAAATGGAGTTGTTCTCCCACAAGAACCACTCGGCTGATCCTTCTTCAATATGCCCTTCACCAACACGCAGTGTTTCCTTGATTGAATTAGCTCTCACACCAATATTTGCGTCTAGAGCCTTTGCATTGAGGGCTATCTGAAAACGGCTGTGGCGCTGAAGTTGCCTGTGAATGTGGAGTTGGTGGCAAGTGAAACCCGCATGTGGAGCATTCGTTTGTGTGGGATGCTCTACCAGGTTCATTTCAGTCCTAGCCATACAAAGGGCACTAAGCATAGAGTGTGAAAACTGAGTTTCCTTGAGAGCTGCTTGGAAGCCTGATGGTGTGTGAAGTTAGTGAGCCAAATGGAGTTGTTCTCCCACAAGAACCACTCGGCTGATCCTTCTTCAATATGCCCTTCACCAACATGCAGTGTTTCCTTGATTGAATTAGCTCTCACACCAATATTTGCGTCTAGAGCCTTTGCATTGAGGGCTATCTGAAAACGGCTGTGGCGCTGAAGTTGCCTGTGAATGTGGAGTTGGTGGCATGTGAAACCCGCATGTGGATCATTCGTTTGTGTGGGATGCTGACCAAGCTTCATTTCAGTCCTAGGCACACAAAGGGCACTAAGCATAGAGTGTGAAAACTGAGTTTCCTTGAGAGCTGCTTGGAAGCCTGATGGTGTGTGAAGTTCGTGAGCCAAATGGAGTTGTTCTCCCACAAGAACCACTCGGCTGATCCTTCTTCAATATGCCCTTCACCAACATGCAGTGTTTCCTTGATTGAATTAGCTCTCACACCAATATTTGCGTCTAGAGCCTTTGCATTGAGGGCTATCTGAAAACGGCTGTGGCGCTGAAGTTGCCTGTGAATGTGGAGTTGGTGGCATGTGAAACCCGCATGTGGAGCATTCGTTTGTGTGGGATGCTCTACCAGGTTCATTCCTAGATAATGCACTCAAAGGGTACTAAGCATAGGGTGTGAAAACTGAGTTTTCTTGAGAGCTGCTTGGAAGCCTGATGGTGTGTGAAGTTAGGGAGCCAAATGGAGTTGTTCTCCCACAAGAACCACTTGGCTGATCCTTCTTCAATATGCCCTTCACCAACATGCAGTGTTTCCTTGATTGAATTAGCTCCCACACCAATATTTGCGTCTAGAGCCTTTGCATTGAGGGCTATCTGAAAACGGCTGTGGCGCTGAAGTTGCCTGTGAATGTGGAGTTGGTGGCAAGTGAAACCCGCATGTGGAGCATTCGTTTGTGTGGGATGCTCTACCAGGTTCATTTCAGTCCTAGCCATACAAAGGGCACTAAGCATAGAGTGTGAAAACTGAGTTTCCTTGAGAGCTGCTTGGAAGCCTGATGGTGTGTGAAGTTAGTGAGCCAAATGGAGTTGTTCTCCCACAAGAACCACTCAGCTGATCCTTCTTCAATATGCCCTTCACCAACATGCAGTGTTTCCTTGATTGAATTAGCTCTCACACCAATATTTGAATCTTGAGCCTTTGCATTGAGGGCTATCTGAAAACGGCTGTGGCGCTGAAGTTGCCTGTGAATGTGGAGTTGGTGGCATGTGAAACCCGCATGTGGAGCATTCGTTTGTGTGGGATGCTGACCAAGCTTCATTTCAGTCCTAGGCACACAAAGTGCACTAAGCATAGAGTGTGAAAACTGAGTTTCCTTGAGAGCTGCTTGGAAGCCTGATGGTGTGTGAAGTTAGGGAGCCAAATGGAGTTGTTCTCCCACAAGAACCACTCGGCTGATCCTTCTTCAATATGCCCTTCACCAACATGCAGTGTTTCCTTGATTGAATTAGCTCTCACACCAATATTTGCATCTAGAGCCTTTGCATTGAGGGCTATCTGAAAACGGCTGTGGCGCTGAAGTTGCCTGTGAATGTGGAGTTGGTGGCATGTGAAACCCGCATGTGGAGCATTCGTTTGTGTGGGATGCTGACCAAGCTTCATTTCAGTCCTAGGCACACAAAGGGCATTAAGCATAGAGTGTGAAAACTGAGTTTCCTTGAGAGCTGCTTGGAAGCCTGATGGTGTGTGAAGTTAGGGAGCCAAATGGAGTTGTTCTCCCACAAGAACCACTCGGCTGATCCTTCTTCAATATGCCCTTCACCAACATGCAGTGTTTCCTTGATTGAATTAGCTCTCACACCAATATTTGCGTCTAGAGCCTTTGCATTGAGGGCTATCTGAAAACGGCTGTGGCGCTGAAGTTGCCTGTGAATGTGGAGTTGGTGGCATGTGAAACCCGCATGTGGAGCATTCGTTTGTGTGGGATGCTCTACCAGGTTCATTCCTAGATAATGCACTCAAAGGGCACTAAGCATAGAGTGTGAAAACTGAGTTTCCTTGAGAGCTGCTTGGAAGCCTGATGGTGTGTGAAGTTAGTGAGCCAAATGGAGTTGTTCTCCCACAAGAACCACTCGGCTGATCCTTCTTCAATATGCCCTTCACCAACATGCAGTGTTTCCTTGATTGAATTAGCTCTCACACCAATATATGCGTCTAGAGCCTTTGCATTGAGGGCTATCTGAAAACGGCTGTGGCGCTGAAGTTGCCTGTGAATCTGGAGTTGGTGGCAAGTGAAACCCGCATGTGGAGCATTCGTTTGTGTGGGATGCTCTACCAGGTTCATTTCAGTCCTAGCCATACAAAGGGCACTAAACAGAAAAGTGTGAAAACTGAGTTTCCTTGAGAGCTGCTTGGAAGCCTGATGGTGTGTGAAGTTAGTGAGCCAAATGGAGTTGTTCTCCCACAAGAACCACTCGGCTGATCCTTCTTCAATATGCCCTTCACCAACATGCAGTGTTTCCTTGATTGAATTAGCTCTCACACCAATATTTGCGTCTAGAGCCTTTGCATTGAGGGCTATCTGAAAACGGCTGTGGCGCTGAAGTTGCCTGTGAATGTGGAGTTGGTGGCATGTGAAACCCGCATGTGGAGCATTCGTTTGTGTGGGATGCTGACCAAGCTTCATTTCAGTCCTAGGCACACAAAGGGCACTAAGCATAGAGTGTGAAAACTGAGTTTTCTTGAGAGCTGCTTGGAAGCCTGATGGTGTGTGAAGTTAGGGAGCCAAATGGAGTTGTTCTCCCACAAGAACCACTCGGCTGATCCTTCTTCAATATGCCCTTCACCAACATGCAGTGTTTCCTTGATTGAATTAGCTCTCACACCAATATTTGCGTCTAGAGCCTTTGCATTGAGGGCTATCTGCAAACGGCTGTGGCGCTGAAGTTGCCTGTGAATGTGGAGTTGGTGGCATGTGAAACCCGCATGTGGAGCATTCGTTTGTGTGGGATGCTCTACCAGGTTCATTCCTAGATAATGCACTCAAAGGGCACTAAGCATAGAGTGTGAAAACTGAGTTTCCTTGAGAGCTGCTTGGAAGCCTGATGGTGTGTGAAGTTAGTGAGCCAAATGGAGTTGTTCTCCCACAAGAACCACTCGGCTGATCCTTCTTCAATATGCCCTTCACCAACATGCAGTGTTTCCTTGATTGAATTAGCTCTCACACCAATATTTGCGTCTAGAGCCTTTGCATTGAGGGCTATCTGAAAACGGCTGTGGCGCTGAAGTTGCCTGTGAATCTGGAGTTGGTGGCAAGTGAAACCCGCATGTGGAGCATTCGTTTGTGTGGGATGCTCTACCAGGTTCATTTCAGTCCTAGCCATACAAAGGGCACTAAACAGAAAAGTGTGAAAACTGAGTTTCCTTGAGAGCTGCTTGGAAGCCTGATGGTGTGTGAAGTTAGTGAGCCAAATGGAGTTGTTCTCCCACAAGAACCACTCGGCTGATCCTTCTTCAATATGCCCTTCACCAACATGCAGTGTTTCCTTGATTGAATTAGCTCTCACACCAATATTTGCGTCTAGAGCCTTTGCATTGAGGGCTATCTGAAAACGGCTGTGGCGCTGAAGTTGCCTGTGAATGTGGAGTTGGTGGCATGTGAAACCCGCATGTGGAGCATTCGTTTGTGTGGGATGCTGACCAAGCTTCATTTCAGTCCTAGGCACACAAAGGGCACTAAGCATAGAGTGTGAAAACTGAGTTTCCTTGAGAGCTGCTTGGAAGCCTGATGGTGTGTGAAGTTCGTGAGCCAAATGGAGTTGTTCTCCCACAAGAACCACTCGGCTGATCCTTCTTCAATATGCCCTTCACCAACATGCAGTGTTTCCTTGATTGAATTAGCTCTCACACCAATATTTGCGTCTAGAGCCTTTGCATTGAGGGCTATCTGAAAACGGCTGTGGCGCTGAAGTTGCCTGTGAATGTGGAGTTGGTGGCATGTGAAACCAGCATGTGGAGCATTCGTTTGTGTGGGATGCTCTACCAGGTTCATTTCAGTCCTAGCCATACAAAGGGCACTAAGCATAGAGTGTGAAAACTGAGTTTCCTTGAGAGCTGCTTGGAAGCCTGATGGTGTGTGAAGTTAGTGAGCCAAATGGAGTTGTTCTCCCACAAGAACCACTCTGCTGATCCTTCTTCAATATGCCCTTCGCCAACATGCAGTGTTTCCTTGATTGAATTAGCTCTCACACCAATATTTGCGTCTAGAGCCTTTGCATTGAGGGCTATCTGAAAACGGCTGTGGCGCTGAAGTTGCCTGTGAATGTGGAGTTGGTGGCATGTGAAACCCGCATGTGGAGCATTCGTTTGTGTGGGATGCTGACCAAGCTTCATTTCAGTCCTAGGCACACAAAGGGCATTAAGCATAGAGTGTGAAAACTGAGTTTCCTTGAGAGCTGCTTGGAAGCCTGATGGTGTGTGAAGTTAGGGAGCCAAATGGAGTTGTTCTCCCACAAGAACCACTCGGCTGATCCTTCTTCAATATGCCCTTCACCAACATGCAGTGTTTCCTTGATTGAATTAGCTCTCACACCAATATTTGCGTCTAGAGCCTTTGCATTGAGGGCTATCTGAAAACGGCTGTGGCGCTGAAGTTGCCTGTGAATGTGGAGTTGGTGGCATGTGAAACCCGCATGTGGAGCATTCGTTTGTGTGGGATGCTCTACCAGGTTCATTCCTAGATAATGCACTCAAAGGGCACTAAGCATAGAGTGTGAAAACTGAGTTTCCTTGAGAGCTGCTTGGAAGCCTGATGGTGTGTGAAGTTAGTGAGCCAAATGGAGTTGTTCTCCCACAAGAACCACTCTGCTGATCCTTCTTCAATATGCCCTTCACCAACATGCAGTGTTTCCTTGATTGAATTAGCTCTCACACCAATATTTGCGTCTAGAGCCTTTGCATTGAGGGCTATCTGAAAACGGCTGTGGCGCTGAAGTTGCCTGTGAATGTGGAGTTGGTGGCATGTGAAACCCGCATGTGGAGCATTCGTTTGTGTGGGATGCTGACCAAGCTTCATTTCAGTCCTAGGCACACAAAGGGCACTAAGCATAGAGTGTGAAAACTGAGTTTCCTTGAGAGCTGCTTGGAAGCCTGATGGTGTGTGAAGTTAGGGAGCCAAATGGAGTTGTTCTCCCACAAGAACCACTCGGCTGATCCTTCTTCAATATGCCCTTCACCAACATGCAGTGTTTCCTTGATTGAATTAGCTCTCACACCAATATTTGCGTCTAGAGCCTTTGCATTGAGGGCTATCTGAAAACGGCTGTGGCGCTGAAGTTGCCTGTGAATGTGGAGTTGGTGGCATGTGAAACCCGCATGTGGAGCATTCGTTTGTGTGGGATGCTCTACCAGGTTCATTCCTAGATAATGCACTCAAAGGGCACTAAGCATAGAGTGTGAAAACTGAGTTTCCTTGAGAGCTGCTTGGAAGCCTGATGGTGTGTGAAGTTAGGGAGCCAAATGGAGTTGTTCTCCCACAAGAACCACTCGGCTGATCCTTCTTCAATATGCCCTTCACCAACATGCAGTGTTTCCTTGATTGAATTAGCTCTCACACCAATATTTGCGTCTAGAGCCTTTGCATTGAGGGCTATCTGAAAACGGCTGTGGCGCTGAAGTTGCCTGTGAATGTGGAGTTGGTGGCATGTGAAACCCGCATGTGGAGCATTCGTTTGTGTGGGATGCTCTACCAGGTTCATTTCAGTCCTAGCCATACAAAGGGCACTAAGCATAGAGTGTGAAAACTGAGTTTCCTTGAGAGCTGCTTGGAAGCCTGATGGTGTGTGAAGTTAGTGAGCCAAATGGAGTTGTTCTCCCACAAGAACCACTCGGCTGATCCTTCTTCAATATGCCCTTCACCAACATGCAGTGTTTCCTTGATTGAATTAGCTCTCACACCAATATTTGCTTCTAGAGCCTTTGCATTGAGGGCTATCTGAAACGGCTGTGGCGCTGAAGTTGCCTGTGAATGTGGAGTTGGTGGCATGTGAAACCCGCATGTGGAGCATTCGTTTGTGTGGGATGCTCTACCAGGTTCATTCCTAGATAATGCACTCAAAGTGCACTAAGCATAGAGTGTGAAAACTGAGTTTCCTTGAGAGCTGCTTGGAAGCCTGATGGTGTGTGAAGTTAGGGAGCCAAATGGAGTTGTTCTCCCACAAGAACCACTCGGCTGATCCTTCTTCAATATGCCCTTCACCAACATGCAGTGTTTCCTTGATTGAATTAGCTCTCACACCAATATTTGCGTCTAGAGCCTTTGCATTGAGGGCTATCTGCAAACGGCTGTGGCGCTGAAGTTGCCTGTGAATGTGGAGTTGGTGGCATGTGAAACCCGCATGTGGAGCATTCGTTTGTGTGGGATGCTGACCAAGCTTCATTTCAGTCCTAGGCACACAAAGGGCATTAAGCATAGAGTGTGAAAACTGAGTTTCCTTGAGAGCTGCTTGGAAGCCTGATGGTGTGTGAAGTTAGTGAGCCAAATGGAGTTGTTCTCCCACAAGAACCACTCGGCTGATCCTTCTTCAATATGCCCTTCACCAACATGCAGTGTTTCCTTGATTGAATTAGCTCTCACACCAATATTTGCGTCTAGAGCCTTTGCATTGAGGGCTATCTGAAAACGGCTGTGGCGCTGAAGTTGCCTGTGAATGTGGAGTTGGTGGCATGTGAAACCCGCATGTGGAGCATTCGTTTGTGTGGGATGCTCTACCAGGTTCATTCCTAGATAATGCACTCAAAGGGCACTAAACATAGAGTGTGAAATCTGAGTTTCCTTGAGAGCTGCTTGGAAGCCTGATGGTGTGTGAAGTTAGTGAGCCAAATGGAGTTGTTCTCCCATAAGAACCACTCGGCTGATCCTTCTTCAATATGCCCTTCACCAACATGCAGTGTTTCCTTGATTGAATTAGCTCTCACACCAATATTTGCATCTAGAGCCTTTGCACTGAGGGCTATCTGCAAACGGCTGTGGCGCTGAAGTTGCCTGTGAATGTGGAGTTGGTGGCATGTGAAACCCGCATGTGGAGCATTCGTTTGTGTGGGATGCTCTACCAGGTTCATTCCTAGATAATGCACTCAAAGGGCACTAAGCATAGAGTGTGAAAACTGAGTTTCCTTGAGAGCTGCTTGGAAGCCTGATGGTGTGTGAAGTTAGTGAGCCAAATGGAGTTGTTCTCCCACAAGAACCACTCGGCTGATCCTTCTTCAATATGCCCTTCACCAACATGCAGTGTTTCCTTGATTGAATTAGCTCTCACACCAATATTTGCGTCTAGAGCCTTTGCATTGAGGGCTATCTGAAAACGGCTGTGGCGCTGAAGTTGCCTGTGAATCTGGAGTTGGTGGCAAGTGAAACCCGCATGTGGAGCATTCGTTTGTGTGGGATGCTCTACCAGGTTCATTTCAGTCCTAGGCACACAAAGGGCATTAAGCATAGAGTGTGAAAACTGAGTTTCCTTGAGAGCTGCTTGGAAGCCTGATGGTGTGTGAAGTTAGTGAGCCAAATGGAGTTGTTCTCCCACAAGAACCACTCGGCTGATCCTTCTTCAATATGCCCTTCACCAACATGCAGTGTTTCCTTGATTGAATTAGCTCTCACACCAATATTTGCGTCTAGAGCCTTTGCATTGAGGGCTATCTGAAAACGGCTGTGGCGCTGAAGTTGCCTGTGAATGTGGAGTTGGTGGCATGTGAAACCCGCATGTGGAGCATTCGTTTGTGTGGGATGCTGACCAAGCTTCATTTCAGTCCTAGGCACACAAAGGGCACTAAGCATAGAGTGTGAAAACTGAGTTTCCTTGAGAGCTGCTTGGAAGCCTGATGGTGTGTGAAGTTAGTGAGCCAAACGGAGTTGTTCTCCCACAAGAACCACTCGGCTGATCCTTCTTCAATATGCCCTTCACCAACATGCAGTGTTTCCTTGATTGAATTAGCTCTCACACCAATATTTGCGTCTAGAGCCTTTGCATTGTGGGCTATCTGAAAACGGCTGTGGCGCTGAAGTTGCCTGTGAATGTGGAGTTGGTGGCATGTGAAACCCGCATGTGGAGCATTCGTTTGTGTGGGATGCTCTACCAGGTTCATTCCTAGATAATGCACTCAAAGGGCACTAAGCATAGAGTGTGAAAACTGAGTTTTCTTGAGAGCTGCTTGGAAGCCTGATGGTGTGTGAAGTTAGGGAGCCAAATGGAGTTGTTCTCCCACAAGAACCACTCGGCTGATCCTTCTTCAATATGCCCTTCACCAACATGCAGTGTTTCCTTGATTGAATTAGCTCTCACACCAATATTTGCGTCTAGAGCCTTTGCATTGAGGGCTATCTGAAAACGGCTGTGGCGCTGAAGTTGCCTGTGAATGTGGAGTTGGTGGCATGTGAAACCCGCATGTGGAGCATTCGTTTGTGTGGGATGCTCTACCAGGTTCATTCCTAGATAATGCACTCAAAGTGCACTAAGCATAGAGTGTGAAAACTGAGTTTCCTTGAGAGCTGCTTGGAAGCCTGATGGTGTGTGAAGTTAGTGAGCCAAATGGAGTTGTTCTCCCACAAGAACCACTCTGCTGATCCTTCTTCAATATGCCCTTCGCCAACATGCAGTGTTTCCTTGATTGAATTAGCTCTCACACCAATATTTGCGTCTAGAGCCTTTGCATTGAGGGCTATCTGCAAACGGCTGTGGCGCTGAAGTTGCCTGTGAATGTGGAGTTGGTGGCATGTGAAACCCGCATGTGGAGCATTCGTTTGTGTGGGATGCTGACCAAGCTTCATTTCAGTCCTAGGCACACAAAGGGCATTAAGCATAGAGTGTGAAAACTGAGTTTCCTTGAGAGCTGCTTGGAAGCCTGATGGTGTGTGAAGTTAGGGAGCCAAATGGAGTTGTTCTCCCACAAGAACCACTCGGCTGATCCTTCTTCAATATGCCCTTCACCAACATGCAGTGTTTCCTTGATTGAATTAGCTCTCACACCAATATTTGCGTCTAGAGCCTTTGCATTGAGGGCTATCTGAAAACGGCTGTGGCGCTGAAGTTGCCTGTGAATGTGGAGTTGGTGGCATGTGAAACCCGCATGTGGAGCATTCGTTTGTGTGGGATGCTCTACCAGGTTCATTCCTAGATAATGCACTCAAAGGGCACTAAGCATAGAGTGTGAAAACTGAGTTTCCTTGAGAGCTGCTTGGAAGCCTGATGGTGTGTGAAGTTAGTGAGCCAAATGGAGTTGTTCTCCCACAAGAACCACTCTGCTGATCCTTCTTCAATATGCCCTTCACCAACATGCAGTGTTTCCTTGATTGAATTAGCTCTCACACCAATATTTGCGTCTAGAGCCTTTGCATTGAGGGCTATCTGAAAACGGCTGTGGCGCTGAAGTTGCCTGAGAATGTGGAGTTGGTGGCATGTGAAACCCGCATGTGGAGCATTCGTTTGTGTGGGATGCTGACCAAGCTTCATTTCAGTCCTAGGCACACAAAGGGCATTAAGCATAGAGTGTGAAAACTGAGTTTCCTTGAGAGCTGCTTGGAAGCCTGATGGTGTGTGAAGTTAGGGAGCCAAATGGAGTTGTTCTCCCACAAGAACCACTCGGCTGATCCTTCTTCAATATGCCCTTCACCAACATGCAGTGTTTCCTTGATTGAATTAGCTCTCACACCAATATTTGCGTCTAGAGCCTTTGCATTGAGGGCTATCTGAAAACGGCTGTGGCGCTGAAGTTGCCTGTGAATGTGGAGTTGGTGGCAAGTGAAACCCGCATGTGGAGCATTCGTTTGTGTGGGATGCTCTACCAGGTTCATTCCTAGATAATGCACTCAAAGGGCACTAAGCATAGAGTGTGAAAACTGAGTTTCCTTGAGAGCTGCTTGGAAGCCTGATGGTGTGTGAAGTTAGGGAGCCAAATGGAGTTGTTCTCCCACAAGAACCACTCGGCTGATCCTTCTTCAATATGCCCTTCACCAACATGCAGTGTTTCCTTGATTGAATTAGCTCTCACACCAATATTTGCGTCTAGAGCCTTTGCATTGAGGGCTATCTGAAAACGGCTGTGGCGCTGAAGTTGCCTGTGAATGTGGAGTTGGTGGCAAGTGAAACCCGCATGTGGAGCATTCGTTTGTGTGGGATGCTCTACCAGGTTCATCTCAGTCCTAGCCATACAAAGGGCACTAAGCATAGAGTGTGAAAACTGAGTTTCCTTGAGAGCTGCTTGGAAGCCTGATGGTGTGTGAAGTTAGTGAGCCAAATGGAGTTGTTCTCCCACAAGAACCACTCGGCTGATCCTTCTTCAATATGCCCTTCACCAACATGCAGTGTTTCCTTGATTGAATTAGCTCTCACACCAATATTTGCTTCTAGAGCCTTTGCATTGAGGGCTATCTGAAAACGGCTGTGGCGCTGAAGTTGCCTGTGAATGTGGAGTTGGTGGCATGTGAAACCCGCATGTGGAGCATTCGTTTGTGTGGGATGCTCTACCAGGTTCATTCCTAGATAATGCACTCAAAGGGCACTAAGCATAGAGTGTGAAAACTGAGTTTCCTTGAGAGCTGCTTGGAAGCCTGATGGTGTGTGAAGTTAGGGAGCCAAATGGAGTTGTTCTCCCACAAGAACCACTCGGCTGATCCTTCTTCAATATGCCCTTCACCAACATGCAGTGTTTCCTTGATTGAATTAGCTCTCACACCAATATTTGCGTCTAGAGCCTTTGCATTGAGGGCTATCTGAAAACGGCTGTGGCGCTGAAGTTGCCTGTGAATGTGGAGTTGGTGGCATGTGAAACCCGCATGTGGAGCATTCGTTTGTGTGGGATGCTCTACCAGGTTCATTCCTAGATAATGCACTCAAAGGGCACTAAGCATAGAGTGTGAAAACTGAGTTTCCTTGAGAGCTGCTTGGAAGCCTGATGGTGTGTGAAGTTAGTGAGCCAAATGGAGTTGTTCTCCCACAAGAACCACTCGGCTGATCCTTCTTCAATATGCCCTTCACCAACATGCAGTGTTTCCTTGATTGAATTAGCTCTCACACCAATATTTGCGTCTAGAGCCTTTGCATTGAGGGCTATCCGAAAACGGCTGTGGCGCTGAAGTTGCCTGTGAATGTGGAGTTGGTGGCAAGTGAAACCCGCATGTGGAGCATTCGTTTGTGTGGAATGCTGACCAAGCTTCATTTCAGTCCTAGGCACTCAAAGGGCACTAAGCATAGAGTGTGAAAACTGAGTTTTCTTGAGAGCTGCTTGGAAGCCTGATGGTGTGTGAAGTTAGGGAGCCAAATGGAGTTGTTCTCCCACAAGAACCACTCGGTTGATCCTTCTTCAATATGCTCTTCACCAACATGCAGTGTTTCCTTGATTGAATTAGCTCTCACACCAATATTTGCGTCTAGAGCCTTTGCATTGAGGGCTATCTGAAAACGGCTGTGGCGCTGAAGTTGCCTGTGAATGTGGAGTTGGTGGCATGTGAAACCCGCATGTGGAGCATTCGTTTGTGTGGGATGCTCTACCAGGTTCATTCCTAGATAATGCACTCAAAGGGCACTAAGCATAGAGTGTGAAAACTGAGTTTCCTTGAGAGCTGCTTGGAAGCCTGATGGTGTGTGAAGTTAGTGAGCCAAATGGAGTTGTTCTCCCACAAGAACCACTCGGCTGATCCTTCTTCAATATGCCCTTCACCAACATGCAGTGTTTCCTTGATTGAATTAGCTCTCACACCAATATTTGCGTCTAGAGCCTTTGCATTGAGGGCTATCTGAAAACGGCTGTGGCGCTGAAGTTGCCTGTGAATGTGGAGTTGGTGGCATGTGAAACCCGCATGTGGAGCATTCGTTTGTGTGGGATGCTCTACCAGGTTCATTCCTAGATAATGCACTCAAAGGGCACTAAGCATAGAGTGTGAAAACTGAGTTTCCTTGAGAGCTGCTTGGAAGCCTGATGGTGTGTGAAGTTAGGGAGCCAAATGGAGTTGTTCTCCCACAAGAACCACTCGGCTGATCCTTCTTCAATATGCCCTTCACCAACATGCAGTGTTTCCTTGATTGAATTAGCTCTCACACCAATATTTGCGTCTAGAGCCTTTGCATTGTGGGCTATCTGAAAACGGCTGTGGCGCTGAAGTTGCCTGTGAATGTGGAGTTGGTGGCATGTGAAACCCGCATGTGGAGCATTCGTTTGTGTGGGATGCTCTACCAGGTTCATTCCTAGATAATGCACTCAAAGGGCACTAAGCATAGAGTGTGAAAACTGAGTTTCCTTGAGAGCTGCTTGGAAGCCTGATGGTGTGTGAAGTTAGGGAGCCAAATGGAGTTGTTCTCCCACAAGAACCACTCGGCTGATCCTTCTTCAATATGCCCTTCACCAACATGCAGTGTTTCCTTGATTGAATTAGCTCTCACACCAATATTTGCGTCTAGAGCCTTTGCATTGAGGGCTATCTGAAAACGGCTGTGGCGCTGAAGTTGCCTGTGAATGTGGAGTTGGTGGCATGTGAAACCCGCATGTGGAGCATTCGTTTTTGTGGGATGCTGACCAAGCTTCATTTCAGTCCTAGGCACACAAAGGGCACTAAGCATAGAGTGTGAAAACTGAGTTTCCTTGAGAGCTGCTTGGAAGCCTGATGGTGTGTGAAGTTAGTGAGCCAAATGGAGTTGTTCTCCCACAAGAACCACTCGGCTGATCCTTCTTCAATATGCCCTTCACCAACATGCAGTGTTTCCTTGATTGAATTAGCTCTCACACCAATATTTGCGTCTAGAGCCTTTGCATTGTGGGCTATCTGAAAACGGCTGTGGCGCTGAAGTTGCCTGTGAATGTGGAGTTGGTGGCATGTGAAACCCGCATGTGGAACATTCGTTTGTGTGGGATGCTCTACCAGGTTCATTCCTAGATAATGCACTCAAAGGGCACTAAACATAGAGTGTGAAAACTGAGTTTCCTTGAGAGCTGCTTGGAAGCCTGATGGTGTGTGAAGTTAGGGAGCCAAATGGAGTTGTTCTCCCACAAGAACCACTCGGTTGATCCTTCTTCAATATGCTCTTCACCAACATGCAGTGTTTCCTTGATTGAATTAGCTCTCACACCAATATTTGCGTCTAGAGCCTTTGCATTGTGGGCTATCTGAAAACGGCTGTGGCGCTGAAGTTGCCTGTGAATGTGGAGTTGGTGGCATGTGAAACCCGCATGTGGAGCATTCGTTTGTGTGGGATGCTCTACCAGGTTCATTCCTAGATAATGCACTCAAAGGGCACTAAGCATAGAGTGTGAAAACTGAGTTTCCTTGAGAGCTGCTTGGAAGCCTGATGGTGTGTGAAGTTAGGGAGCCAAATGGAGTTGTTCTCCCACAAGAACCACTCGGCTGATCCTTCTTCAATATGCCCTTCACCAACATGCAGTGTTTCCTTGATTGAATTAGCTCTCACACCAATATTTGCGTCTAGAGCCTTTGCATTGAGGGCTATCTGAAAACGGCTGTGGCGCTGAAGTTGCCTGTGAATGTGGAGTTGGTGGCATGTGAAACCCGCATGTGGAGCATTCGTTTGTGTGGGATGCTCTACCAGGTTCATTCCTAGATAATGCACTCAAAGGGCACTAAGCATAGAGTGTGAAAACTGAGTTTCCTTGAGAGCTGCTTGGAAGCCTGATGGTGTGTGAAGTTAGGGAGCCAAATGGAGTTGTTCTCCCACAAGAACCACTCGGCTGATCCTTCTTCAATATGCCCTTCACCAACATGCAGTGTTTCCTTGATTGAATTAGCTCTCACACCAATATTTGCGTCTAGAGCCTTTGCATTGTGGGCTATCTGAAAACGGCTGTGGCGCTGAAGTTGCCTGTGAATGTGGAGTTGGTGGCATGTGAAACCCGCATGTGGAGCATTCGTTTGTGTGGGATGCTCTACCAGGTTCATTCCTAGATAATGCACTCAAAGGGCACTAAGCATAGAGTGTGAAAACTGAGTTTTCTTGAGAGCTGCTTGGAAGCCTGATGGTGTGTGAAGTTAGGGAGCCAAATGGAGTTGTTCTCCCACAAGAACCACTCGGCTGATCCTTCTTCAATATGCCCTTCACCAACATGCAGTGTTTCCTTGATTGAATTAGCTCTCACACCAATATTTGCGTCTAGAGCCTTTGCATTGAGGGCTATCTGAAAACGGCTGTGGCGCTGAAGTTGCCTGTGAATGTGGAGTTGGTGGCATGTGAAACCCGCATGTGGAGCATTCGTTTTTGTGGGATGCTGACCAAGCTTCATTTCAGTCCTAGGCACACAAAGGGCACTAAGCATAGAGTGTGAAAACTGAGTTTCCTTGAGAGCTGCTTGGAAGCCTGATGGTGTGTGAAGTTAGTGAGCCAAATGGAGTTGTTCTCCCACAGCAACCACTCGGTTGATCCTTCTTCAATATGCCCTTCACCAACATGCAGTGTTTCCTTGATTGAATTAGCTCTCACACCAATATTTGCGTCTAGAGCCTTTGCATTGTGGGCTATCTGAAAACGGCTGTGGCGCTGAAGTTGCCTGTGAATGTGGAGTTGGTGGCATGTGAAACCCGCATGTGGAGCATTCGTTTGTGTGGGATGCTCTACCAGGTTCATTCCTAGATAATGCACTCAAAGGGCACTAAGCATAGAGTTTGAAAACTGAGTTTCCTTGAGAGCTGCTTGGAAGCCTGATGGTGTGTGAAGTTAGTGAGCCAAATGGAGTTGTTCTCCCACAAGAACCACTCGGCTGATCCTTCTTCAATATGCCCTTCACCAACATGCAGTGTTTCCTTGATTGAATTAGCTCTCACACCAATATTTGCGTCTAGAGCCTTTGCATTGTGGGCTATCTGAAAACGGCTGTGGCGCTGAAGTTGCCTGTGAATGTGGAGTTGGTGGCATGTGAAACCCGCATGTGGAGCATTCGTTTGTGTGGGATGCTGACCAAGCTTCATTTCAGTCCTAGGCACACAAAGGGCACTAAGCATAGAGTGTGAAAACTGAGTTTCCTTGAGAGCTGCTTGGAAGCCTGATGGTGTGTGAAGTTAGTGAGCCAAATGGAGTTGTCCTCCCACAAGAACCACTCAGTTGATCCTTCTTCAATATGCCCTTCACCAACATGCAGTGTTTCCTTGATTGAATTAGCTCTCACACCAATATTTGCGTCTAGAGCCTTTGCATTGTGGGCTATCTGAAAACGGCTGTGGCGCTGAAGTTGCCTGTGAATGTGGAGTTGGTGGCATGTGAAACCCGCATGTGGAGCATTCGTTTGTGTGGGATGCTCTACCAGGTTCATTCCTAGATAATGCACTCAAAGGGCACTAAGCATAGAGTGTGAAAACTGAGTTTCCTTGAGAGCTGCTTGGAAGCCTGATGGTGTGTGACGTTAGTGAGCCAAATGGAGTTGTTCTCCCACAAGAACCACTCGGCTGATCCTTCTTCAATATGCCCTTCACCAACATGCAGTGTTTCCTTGATTGAATTAGCTCTCACACCAATATTTGCGTCTAGAGCCTTTGCATTGAGGGCTATCTGAAAACGGCTGTGGCGCTGAAGTTGCCTGTGAATGTGGAGTTGGTGGCATGTGAAACCCGCATGTGGAGCATTCGTTTGTGTGGGATGCTCTACCAGGTTCATTCCTAGATAATGCACTCAAAGGGCACTAAGCATAGAGTGTGAAAACTGAGTTTCCTTGAGAGCTGCTTGTAAGCCTGATGGTGTGTGAAGTTAGGGAGCCAAATGGAGTTGTTCTCCCACAAAAACCACTCGGCTGATCCTTCTTCAATATGCCCTTCACCAACATGCAGTGTTTCCTTGATTGAATTAGCTCTCACACCAATATTTGCGTCTAGAGCCTTTGCATTGTGGGCTATCTGAAAACGGCTGTGGCGCTGAAGTTGCCTGTGAATGTGGAGTTGGTGGCATGTGAAACCCGCATGTGGAGCATTCGTTTGTGTGGGATGCTGACCAAGCTTCATTTCAGTCCTAGGCACACAAAGGGCACTAAGCATAGAGTGTGAAAACTGAGTTTCCTTGAGAGCTGCTTGGAAGCCTGATGGTGTGTGAAGTTAGGGAGCCAAATGGAGTTGTTCTCCCACAAGAACCACTCAGTTGATCCTTCTTCAATATGCCCTTCACCAACATGCAGTGTTTCCTTGATTGAATTAGCTCTCACACCAATATTTGCGTCTAGAGCCTTTGCATTGTGGGCTATCTGAAAACGGCTGTGGCGCTGAAGTTGCCTGTGAATGTGGAGTTGGTGGCATGTGAAACCCGCATGTGGAGCATTCGTTTGTGTGGGATGCTCTACCAGGTTCATTCCAATGCACTCAAAGGGCACTAAGCATAGAGTGTGAAAACTGAGTTTCCTTGAGAGCTGCTTGGAAGCCTGATGGTGTGTGAAGTTAGTGAGCCAAATGGAGTTGTTCTCCCACAAGAACCACTCGGCTGATCCTTCTTCAATATGCCCTTCACCAACATGCAGTGTTTCCTTGATTGAATTAGCTCTCACACCAATATTTGCGTCTAGAGCCTTTGCATTGAGGGCTATCTGAAAACGGCTGTGGCGCTGAAGTTGCCTGTGAATGTGGAGTTGGTGGCATGTGAAACCCGCATGTGGAGCATTCGTTTGTGTGGGATGCTGACCAAGCTTCATTTCAGTCCTAGGCACACAAAGGGCATTAAGCATAGAGTGTGAAAACTGAGTTTCCTTGAGAGCTGCTTGGAAGCCTGATGGTGTGTGAAGTTAGGGAGCCAAATGGAGTTGTTCTCCCACAAGAACCACTCGGCTGATCCTTCTTCAATATGCCCTTCACCAACATGCAGTGTTTCCTTGATTGAATTAGCTCTCACACCAATATTTGCGTCTAGAGCCTTTGCATTGAGGGCTATCTGAAAACGGCTGTGGCGCTGAAGTTGCCTGTGAATGTGGAGTTGGTGGCAAGTGAAACCCGCATGTGGAGCATTCGTTTGTGTGGGATGCTCTACCAGGTTCATTCCTAGATAATGCACTCAAAGGGCACTAAGCATAGAGTGTGAAAACTGAGTTTCCTTGAGAGCTGCTTGGAAGCCTGATGGTGTGTGAAGTTAGGGAGCCAAATGGAGTTGTTCTCCCACAAGAACCACTCGGCTGATCCTTCTTCAATATGCCCTTCACCAACATGCAGTGTTTCCTTGATTGAATTAGCTCTCACACCAATATTTGCGTCTAGAGCCTTTGCATTGAGGGCTATCTGAAAACGGCTGTGGCGCTGAAGTTGCCTGTGAATGTGGAGTTGGTGGCAAGTGAAACCCGCATGTGGAGCATTCGTTTGTGTGGGATGCTCTACCAGGTTCATCTCAGTCCTAGCCATACAAAGGGCACTAAGCATAGAGTGTGAAAACTGAGTTTCCTTGAGAGCTGCTTGGAAGCCTGATGGTGTGTGAAGTTAGTGAGCCAAATGGAGTTGTTCTCCCCACAAGAACCACTCGGCTGATCCTTCTTCAATATGCCCTTCACCAACATGCAGTGTTTCCTTGATTGAATTAGCTCTCACACCAATATTTGCTTCTAGAGCCTTTGCAATTGATGAGGGCTATCTGAAAACGGCTGTGGCGCTGAAGTTGCCTGTGAATGTGGAGTTGGTGGCATGTGAAACCCGCATGTGGAGCATTCGTTTGTGTGGGATGCTCTACCAGGTTCATTCCTAGATAATGCACTCAAAGGGCACTAAGCATAGAGTGTGAAAACTGAGTTTCCTTGAGAGCTGCTTGGAAGCCTGATGGTGTGTGAAGTTAGGGAGCCAAATGGAGTTGTTCTCCCACAAGAACCACTCGGCTGATCCTTCTTCAATATGCCCTTCACCAACATGCAGTGTTTCCTTGATTGAATTAGCTCTCACACCAATATTTGCGTCTAGAGCCTTTGCATTGAGGGCTATCTGAAAACGGCTGTGGCGCTGAAGTTGCCTGTGAATGTGGAGTTGGTGGCATGTGAAACCCGCATGTGGAGCATTCGTTTGTGTGGGATGCTCTACCAGGTTCATTCCTAGATAATGCACTCAAAGGGCACTAAGCATAGAGTGTGAAAACTGAGTTTCCTTGAGAGCTGCTTGGAAGCCTGATGGTGTGTGAAGTTAGTGAGCCAAATGGAGTTGTTCTCCCACAAGAACCACTCGGCTGATCCTTCTTCAATATGCCCTTCACCAACATGCAGTGTTTCCTTGATTGAATTAGCTCTCACACCAATATTTGCGTCTAGAGCCTTTGCATTGAGGGCTATCTGAAAACGGCTGTGGCGCTGAAGTTGCCTGTGAATGTGGAGTTGGTGGCAAGTGAAACCCGCATGTGGAGCATTCGTTTGTGTGGGATGCTGACCAAGCTTCATTTCAGTCCTAGGCACTCAAAGGGCACTAAGCATAGAGTGTGAAAACTGAGTTTTCTTGAGAGCTGCTTGGAAGCCTGATGGTGTGTGAAGTTAGGGAGCCAAATGGAGTTGTTCTCCCACAAGAACCACTCGGTTGATCCTTCTTCAATATGCTCTTCACCAACATGCAGTGTTTCCTTGATTGAATTAGCTCTCACACCAATATTTGCGTCTAGAGCCTTTGCATTGAGGGCTATCTGAAAACGGCTGTGGCGCTGAAGTTGCCTGTGAATGTGGAGTTGGTGGCATGTGAAACCCGCATGTGGAGCATTCGTTTGTGTGGGATGCTCTACCAGGTTCATTCCTAGATAATGCACTCAAAGGGCACTAAGCATAGAGTGTGAAAACTGAGTTTCCTTGAGAGCTGCTTGGAAGCCTGATGGTGTGTGAAGTTAGTGAGCCAAATGGAGTTGTTCTCCCACAAGAACCACTCGGCTGATCCTTCTTCAATATGCCCTTCACCAACATGCAGTGTTTCCTTGATTGAATTAGCTCTCACACCAATATTTGCGTCTAGAGCCTTTGCATTGAGGGCTATCTGAAAACGGCTGTGGCGCTGAAGTTGCCTGTGAATGTGGAGTTGGTGGCATGTGAAACCCGCATGTGGAGCATTCGTTTGTGTGGGATGCTCTACCAGGTTCATTCCTAGATAATGCACTCAAAGGGCACTAAGCATAGAGTGTGAAAACTGAGTTTCCTTGAGAGCTGCTTGGAAGCCTGATGGTGTGTGAAGTTAGGGAGCCAAATGGAGTTGTTCTCCCACAAGAACCACTCGGCTGATCCTTCTTCAATATGCCCTTCACCAACATGCAGTGTTTCCTTGATTGAATTAGCTCTCACACCAATATTTGCGTCTAGAGCCTTTGCATTGTGGGCTATCTGAAAACGGCTGTGGCGCTGAAGTTGCCTGTGAATGTGGAGTTGGTGGCATGTGAAACCCGCATGTGGAGCATTCGTTTGTGTGGGATGCTCTACCAGGTTCATTCCTAGATAATGCACTCAAAGGGCACTAAGCATAGAGTGTGAAAACTGAGTTTCCTTGAGAGCTGCTTGGAAGCCTGATGGTGTGTGAAGTTAGGGAGCCAAATGGAGTTGTTCTCCCACAAGAACCACTCGGCTGATCCTTCTTCAATATGCCCTTCACCAACATGCAGTGTTTCCTTGATTGAATTAGCTCTCACACCAATATTTGCGTCTAGAGCCTTTGCATTGAGGGCTATCTGAAAACGGCTGTGGCGCTGAAGTTGCCTGTGAATGTGGAGTTGGTGGCATGTGAAACCCGCATGTGGAGCATTCGTTTTTGTGGGATGCTGACCAAGCTTCATTTCAGTCCTAGGCACACAAAGGGCACTAAGCATAGAGTGTGAAAACTGAGTTTCCTTGAGAGCTGCTTGGAAGCCTGATGGTGTGTGAAGTTAGTGAGCCAAATGGAGTTGTTCTCCCACAAGAACCACTCGGCTGATCCTTCTTCAATATGCCCTTCACCAACATGCAGTGTTTCCTTGATTGAATTAGCTCTCACACCAATATTTGCGTCTAGAGCCTTTGCATTGTGGGCTATCTGAAAACGGCTGTGGCGCTGAAGTTGCCTGTGAATGTGGAGTTGGTGGCATGTGAAACCCGCATGTGGAACATTCGTTTGTGTGGGATGCTCTACCAGGTTCATTCCTAGATAATGCACTCAAAGGGCACTAAACATAGAGTGTGAAAACTGAGTTTCCTTGAGAGCTGCTTGGAAGCCTGATGGTGTGTGAAGTTAGGGAGCCAAATGGAGTTGTTCTCCACAAGAACCACTCGGTTGATCCTTCTTCAATATGCTCTTCACCAACATGCAGTGTTTCCTTGATTGAATTAGCTCTCACACCAATATTTGCGTCTAGAGCCTTTGCATTGTGGGCTATCTGAAAACGGCTGTGGCGCTGAAGTTGCCTGTGAATGTGGAGTTGGTGGCATGTGAAACCCGCATGTGGAGCATTCGTTTGTGTGGGATGCTCTACCAGGTTCATTCCTAGATAATGCACTCAAAGGGCACTAAGCATAGAGTGTGAAAACTGAGTTTCCTTGAGAGCTGCTTGGAAGCCTGATGGTGTGTGAAGTTAGGGAGCCAAATGGAGTTGTTCTCCCACAAGAACCACTCGGCTGATCCTTCTTCAATATGCCCTTCACCAACATGCAGTGTTTCCTTGATTGAATTAGCTCTCACACCAATATTTGCGTCTAGAGCCTTTGCATTGTGGGCTATCTGAAAACGGCTGTGGCGCTGAAGTTGCCTGTGAATGTGGAGTTGGTGGCATGTGAAACCCGCATGTGGAGCATTCGTTTGTGTGGGATGCTCTACCAGGTTCATTCCTAGATAATGCACTCAAAGGGCACTAAGCATAGAGTGTGAAAACTGAGTTTCCTTGAGAGCTGCTTGGAAGCCTGATGGTGTGTGAAGTTAGGGAGCCAAATGGAGTTGTTCTCCCACAAGAACCACTCGGCTGATCCTTCTTCAATATGCCCTTCACCAACATGCAGTGTTTCCTTGATTGAATTAGCTCTCACACCAATATTTGCGTCTAGAGCCTTTGCATTGTGGGCTATCTGAAAACGGCTGTGGCGCTGAAGTTGCCTGTGAATGTGGAGTTGGTGGCATGTGAAACCCGCATGTGGAGCATTCGTTTGTGTGGGATGCTCTACCAGGTTCATTCCTAGATAATGCACTCAAAGGGCACTAAGCATAGAGTGTGAAAACTGAGTTTTCTTGAGAGCTGCTTGGAAGCCTGATGGTGTGTGAAGTTAGGGAGCCAAATGGAGTTGTTCTCCCACAAGAACCACTCGGCTGATCCTTCTTCAATATGCCCTTCACCAACATGCAGTGTTTCCTTGATTGAATTAGCTCTCACACCAATATTTGCGTCTAGAGCCTTTGCATTGAGGGCTATCTGAAAACGGCTGTGGCGCTGAAGTTGCCTGTGAATGTGGAGTTGGTGGCATGTGAAACCCGCATGTGGAGCATTCGTTTTTGTGGGATGCTGACCAAGCTTCATTTCAGTCCTAGGCACACAAAGGGCACTAAGCATAGAGTGTGAAAACTGAGTTTCCTTGAGAGCTGCTTGGAAGCCTGATGGTGTGTGAAGTTAGTGAGCCAAATGGAGTTGTTCTCCCACAGCAACCACTCGGTTGATCCTTCTTCAATATGCCCTTCACCAACATGCAGTGTTTCCTTGATTGAATTAGCTCTCACACCAATATTTGCGTCTAGAGCCTTTGCATTGTGGGCTATCTGAAAACGGCTGTGGCGCTGAAGTTGCCTGTGAATGTGGAGTTGGTGGCATGTGAAACCCGCATGTGGAGCATTCGTTTGTGTGGGATGCTCTACCAGGTTCATTCCTAGATAATGCACTCAAAGGGCACTAAGCATAGAGTTTGAAAACTGAGTTTCCTTGAGAGCTGCTTGGAAGCCTGATGGTGTGTGAAGTTAGTGAGCCAAATGGAGTTGTTCTCCCACAAGAACCACTCGGCTGATCCTTCTTCAATATGCCCTTCACCAACATGCAGTGTTTCCTTGATTGAATTAGCTCTCACACCAATATTTGCGTCTAGAGCCTTTGCATTGTGGGCTATCTGAAAACGGCTGTGGCGCTGAAGTTGCCTGTGAATGTGGAGTTGGTGGCATGTGAAACCCGCATGTGGAGCATTCGTTTGTGTGGGATGCTGACCAAGCTTCATTTCAGTCCTAGGCACACAAAGGGCACTAAGCATAGAGTGTGAAAACTGAGTTTCCTTGAGAGCTGCTTGGAAGCCTGATGGTGTGTGAAGTTAGTGAGCCAAATGGAGTTGTCCTCCCACAAGAACCACTCAGTTGATCCTTCTTCAATATGCCCTTCACCAACATGCAGTGTTTCCTTGATTGAATTAGCTCTCACACCAATATTTGCGTCTAGAGCCTTTGCATTGTGGGCTATCTGAAAACGGCTGTGGCGCTGAAGTTGCCTGTGAATGTGGAGTTGGTGGCATGTGAAACCCGCATGTGGAGCATTCGTTTGTGTGGGATGCTCTACCAGGTTCATTCCTAGATAATGCACTCAAAGGGCACTAAGCATAGAGTGTGAAAACTGAGTTTCCTTGAGAGCTGCTTGGAAGCCTGATGGTGTGTGACGTTAGTGAGCCAAATGGAGTTGTTCTCCCACAAGAACCACTCGGCTGATCCTTCTTCAATATGCCCTTCACCAACATGCAGTGTTTCCTTGATTGAATTAGCTCTCACACCAATATTTGCGTCTAGAGCCTTTGCATTGAGGGCTATCTGAAAACGGCTGTGGCGCTGAAGTTGCCTGTGAATGTGGAGTTGGTGGCATGTGAAACCCGCATGTGGAGCATTCGTTTGTGTGGGATGCTCTACCAGGTTCATTCCTAGATAATGCACTCAAAGGGCACTAAGCATAGAGTGTGAAAACTGAGTTTCCTTGAGAGCTGCTTGTAAGCCTGATGGTGTGTGAAGTTAGGGAGCCAAATGGAGTTGTTCTCCCACAAAAACCACTCGGCTGATCCTTCTTCAATATGCCCTTCACCAACATGCAGTGTTTCCTTGATTGAATTAGCTCTCACACCAATATTTGCGTCTAGAGCCTTTGCATTGTGGGCTATCTGAAAACGGCTGTGGCGCTGAAGTTGCCTGTGAATGTGGAGTTGGTGGCATGTGAAACCCGCATGTGGAGCATTCGTTTGTGTGGGATGCTGACCAAGCTTCATTTCAGTCCTAGGCACACAAAGGGCACTAAGCATAGAGTGTGAAAACTGAGTTTCCTTGAGAGCTGCTTGGAAGCCTGATGGTGTGTGAAGTTAGGGAGCCAAATGGAGTTGTTCTCCCACAAGAACCACTCAGTTGATCCTTCTTCAATATGCCCTTCACCAACATGCAGTGTTTCCTTGATTGAATTAGCTCTCACACCAATATTTGCGTCTAGAGCCTTTGCATTGTGGGCTATCTGAAAACGGCTGTGGCGCTGAAGTTGCCTGTGAATGTGGAGTTGGTGGCATGTGAAACCCGCATGTGGAGCATTCGTTTGTGTGGGATGCTCTACCAGGTTCATTCCTAGATAATGCACTCAAAGGGCACTAAGCATAGAGTGTGAAAACTGAGTTTCCTTGAGAGCTGCTTGGAAGCCTGATGGTGTGTGAAGTTAGTGAGCCAAATGGAGTTGTTCTCCCACAAGAACCACTCGGCTGATCCTTCTTCAATATGCCCTTCACCAACATGCAGTGTTTCCTTGATTGAATTAGCTCTCACACCAATATTTGCGTCTAGAGCCTTTGCATTGAGGGCTATCTGAAAACGGCTGTGGCGCTGAAGTTGCCTGTGAATGTGGAGTTGGTGGCATGTGAAACCCGCATGTGGAGCATTCGTTTGTGTGGGATGCTCTACCAGGTTCATTCCTGGATAATGCACTCAAAGTGCACTAAGCATAGAGTGTGAAAACTGAGTTTCCTTGAGAGCTGCTTGGAAGCCTGATGGTGTGTGAAGTTAGTGAGCCAAATGGAGTTGTTCTCACACAAGAACCACTCAGCTGATCCTTCTTCAATATGCCCTTCACCAACATGCAGTGTTTCCTTGATTGAATTAGCTCTCACACCAACATTTGCATCTAGAGCCTTTGCATTGAGGGCTATCTGAAAACGGCTTTGGCGCTGAAGTTGCCTGTGAATGTGGAGTTGGTGGCATGTGAAACCCGCATGTGGAGCATTCGTTTGTGTGGGATGCTGACCAAGCTTCATTTCAGTCCTAGGCACACAAAGGGCACTAAGCATATAGTGTGAAAACTGAGTTTCCTTGAGAGCTGCTTGGAAGCCTGATGGTGTGTGAAGTTAGGGAGCCAAATGGAGTTGTTCTCCCACAAGAACCACTCGGCTGATCCTTCTTCAATATGCCCTTCACCAACATGCAGTGTTTCCTTGATTGAATTAGCTCTCACACCAATATTTGCGTCTAGAGCCTTTGCATTGAGGGCTATCTGAAAACGGCTGTGGCGCTGAAGTTGCCTGTGAATGTGGAGTTGGTGGCATGTGAAACCCGCATGTGGAGCATTCGTTTGTGTGGGATGCTGACCAAGCTTCATTTCAGTCCTAGGCACTCAAAGGGCATTAAGCATAGAGTGTGAAAACTGAGTTTCCTTGAGAGCTGCTTGGAAGCCTGATGGTGTGTGAAGTTAGGGAGCCAAATGGAGTTGTTCTCCCACAAGAACCACTCGGCTGATCCTTCTTCAATATGCCCTTCACCAACATGCAGTGTTTCCTTGATTGAATTAGCTCTCACACCAATATTTGCGTCTAGAGCCTTTGCATTGAGGGCTATCTGAAAACGGCTGTGGCGCTGAAGTTGCCTGTGAATGTGGAGTTGGTGGCATGTGAAACCCGCATGTGGAGCATTCGTTTGTGTGGGATGCTCTACCAGGTTCATTCCTAGATAATGCACTCAAAGGGCACTAAGCATAGAGTGTGAAAACTGAGTTTCCTTGAGAGCTGCTTGGAAGCCTGATGGTGTGTGGAGTTAGGGAGCCAAATGGAGTTGTTCTCCCACAAGAACCACTCGGCTGATCCTTCTTCAATATGCCCTTCACCAACATGCAGTGTTTCCTTGATTGAATTAGCTCTCACACCAATATTTGCGTCTAGAGCCTTTGCATTGAGGGCTATCTGAAAACGGCTGTGGCGCTGAAGTTGCCTGTGAATGTGGAGTTGGTGGCATGTGAAACCCGCATGTGGAGCATTCGTTTGTGTGGGATGCTCTACCAGGTTCATTCCTAGATAATGCACTCAAAGGGCACTAAGCATAGAGTGTGAAAACTGAGTTTTCTTGAGAGCTGCTTGGAAGCCTGATGGTGTGTGAAGTTAGGGAGCCAAATGGAGTTGTTCTCCCACAAGAACCACTCGGCTGATCCTTCTTCAATATGCCCTTCACCAACATGCAGTGTTTCCTTGATTGAATTAGCTCTCACACCAATATTTGCGTCTAGAGCCTTTGCATTGAGGGCTATCTGAAAACGGCTGTGGCGCTGAAGTTGCCTGTGAATGTGGAGTTGGTGGCATGTGAAACCCGCATGTGGAGCATTCGTTTTTGTGGGATGCTGACCAAGCTTCATTTCAGTCCTAGGCACACAAAGGGCACTAAGCATAGAGTGTGAAAACTGAGTTTCCTTGAGAGCTGCTTGGAAGCCTGATGGTGTGTGAAGTTAGTGAGCCAAATGGAGTTGTTCTCCCACAGCAACCACTCGGTTGATCCTTCTTCAATATGCCCTTCACCAACATGCAGTGTTTCCTTGATTGAATTAGCTCTCACACCAATATTTGCGTCTAGAGCCTTTGCATTGTGGGCTATCTGAAAACGGCTGTGGCGCTGAAGTTGCCTGTGAATGTGGAGTTGGTGGCATGTGAAACCCGCATGTGGAGCATTCGTTTGTGTGGGATGCTCTACCAGGTTCATTCCTAGATAATGCACTCAAAGGGCACTAAACATAGAGTGTGAAAACTGAGTTTCCTTGAGAGCTGCTTGGAAGCCTGATGGTGTGTGAAGTTAGTGAGCCAAATGGAGTTGTTCTCCCACAAGAACCACTCGGCTGATCCTTCTTCAATATGCCCTTCACCAACATGCAGTGTTTCCTTGATTGAATTAGCTCTCACACCAATATTTGCGTCTAGAGCCTTTGCATTGAGGGCTATCTGAAAACGGCTGTGGCGCTGAAGTTGCCTGTGAATGTGGAGTTGGTGGCATGTGAAACCCGCATGTGGAGCATTCGTTTGTGTGGGATGCTCTACCAGGTTCATTCCTAGATAATGCACTCAAAGGGCACTAAGCATAGAGTTTGAAAACTGAGTTTCCTTGAGAGCTGCTTGGAAGCCTGATGGTGTGTGAAGTTAGTGAGCCAAATGGAGTTGTTCTCCCACAAGAACCACTCGGCTGATCCTTCTTCAATATGCCCTTCACCAACATGCAGTGTTTCCTTGATTGAATTAGCTCTCACACCAATATTTGCGTCTAGAGCCTTTGCATTGTGGGCTATCTGAAAACGGCTGTGGCGCTGAAGTTGCCTGTGAATGTGGAGTTGGTGGCATGTGAAACCCGCATGTGGAGCATTCGTTTGTGTGGGATGCTGACCAAGCTTCATTTCAGTCCTAGGCACACAAAGGGCACTAAGCATAGAGTGTGAAAACTGAGTTTCCTTGAGAGCTGCTTGGAAGCCTGATGGTGTGTGAAGTTAGTGAGCCAAATGGAGTTGTCCTCCCACAAGAACCACTCAGTTGATCCTTCTTCAATATGCCCTTCACCAACATGCAGTGTTTCCTTGATTGAATTAGCTCTCACACCAATATTTGCGTCTAGAGCCTTTGCATTGTGGGCTATCTGAAAACGGCTGTGGCGCTGAAGTTGCCTGTGAATGTGGAGTTGGTGGCATGTGAAACCCGCATGTGGAGCATTCGTTTGTGTGGGATGCTCTACCAGGTTCATTCCTAGATAATGCACTCAAAGGGCACTAAGCATAGAGTGTGAAAACTGAGTTTCCTTGAGAGCTGCTTGGAAGCCTGATGGTGTGTGACGTTAGTGAGCCAAATGGAGTTGTTCTCCCACAAGAACCACTCGGCTGATCCTTCTTCAATATGCCCTTCACCAACATGCAGTGTTTCCTTGATTGAATTAGCTCTCACACCAATATTTGCGTCTAGAGCCTTTGCATTGAGGGCTATCTGAAAACGGCTGTGGCGCTGAAGTTGCCTGTGAATGTGGAGTTGGTGGCATGTGAAACCCGCATGTGGAGCATTCGTTTGTGTGGGATGCTCTACCAGGTTCATTCCTAGATAATGCACTCAAAGGGCACTAAGCATAGAGTGTGAAAACTGAGTTTCCTTGAGAGCTGCTTGTAAGCCTGATGGTGTGTGAAGTTAGGGAGCCAAATGGAGTTGTTCTCCCACAAAAACCACTCGGCTGATCCTTCTTCAATATGCCCTTCACCAACATGCAGTGTTTCCTTGATTGAATTAGCTCTCACACCAATATTTGCGTCTAGAGCCTTTGCATTGTGGGCTATCTGAAAACGGCTGTGGCGCTGAAGTTGCCTGTGAATGTGGAGTTGGTGGCATGTGAAACCCGCATGTGGAGCATTCGTTTGTGTGGGATGCTGACCAAGCTTCATTTCAGTCCTAGGCACACAAAGGGCACTAAGCATAGAGTGTGAAAACTGAGTTTCCTTGAGAGCTGCTTGGAAGCCTGATGGTGTGTGAAGTTAGGGAGCCAAATGGAGTTGTTCTCCCACAAGAACCACTCAGTTGATCCTTCTTCAATATGCCCTTCACCAACATGCAGTGTTTCCTTGATTGAATTAGCTCTCACACCAATATTTGCGTCTAGAGCCTTTGCATTGTGGGCTATCTGAAAACGGCTGTGGCGCTGAAGTTGCCTGTGAATGTGGAGTTGGTGGCATGTGAAACCCGCATGTGGAGCATTCGTTTGTGTGGGATGCTCTACCAGGTTCATTCCTAGATAATGCACTCAAAGGGCACTAAGCATAGAGTGTGAAAACTGAGTTTCCTTGAGAGCTGCTTGGAAGCCTGATGGTGTGTGAAGTTAGTGAGCCAAATGGAGTTGTTCTCCCACAAGAACCACTCGGCTGATCCTTCTTCAATATGCCCTTCACCAACATGCAGTGTTTCCTTGATTGAATTAGCTCTCACACCAATATTTGCGTCTAGAGCCTTTGCATTGAGGGCTATCTGAAAACGGCTGTGGCGCTGAAGTTGCCTGTGAATGTGGAGTTGGTGGCATGTGAAACCCGCATGTGGAGCATTCGTTTGTGTGGGATGCTCTACCAGGTTCATTCCTGGATAATGCACTCAAAGTGCACTAAGCATAGAGTGTGAAAACTGAGTTTCCTTGAGAGCTGCTTGGAAGCCTGATGGTGTGTGAAGTTAGTGAGCCAAATGGAGTTGTTCTCCCACAAGAACCACTCAGCTGATCCTTCTTCAATATGCCCTTCACCAACATGCAGTGTTTCCTTGATTGAATTAGCTCTCACACCAACATTTGCATCTAGAGCCTTTGCATTGAGGGCTATCTGAAAACGGCTGTGGCGCTGAAGTTGCCTGTGAATGTGGAGTTGGTGGCATGTGAAACCCGCATGTGGAGCATTCGTTTGTGTGGGATGCTGACCAAGCTTCATTTCAGTCCTAGGCACACAAAGGGCACTAAGCATATAGTGTGAAAACTGAGTTTCCTTGAGAGCTGCTTGGAAGCCTGATGGTGTGTGAAGTTAGGGAGCCAAATGGAGTTGTTCTCCCACAAGAACCACTCGGCTGATCCTTCTTCAATATGCCCTTCACCAACATGCAGTGTTTCCTTGATTGAATTAGCTCTCACACCAATATTTGCGTCTAGAGCCTTTGCATTGAGGGCTATCTGAAAACGGCTGTGGCGCTGAAGTTGCCTGTGAATGTGGAGTTGGTGGCATGTGAAACCCGCATGTGGAGCATTCGTTTGTGTGGGATGCTCTACCAGGTTCATTCCTAGATAATGCACTCAAAGGGCACTAAGCATAGAGTGTGAAAACTGAGTTTCCTTGAGAGCTGCTTGGAAGCCTGATGGTGTGTGAAGTTAGGGAGCCAAATGGAGTTGTTCTCCCACAAGAACCACTCGGCTGATCCTTCTTCAATATGCCCTTCACCAACATGCAGTGTTTCCTTGATTGAATTAGCTCTCACACCAATATTTGCGTCTAGAGCCTTTGCATTGAGGGCTATCTGAAAACGGCTGTGGCGCTGAAGTTGCCTGTGAATGTGGAGTTGGTGGCATGTGAAACCCGCATGTGGAGCATTCGTTTGTGTGGGATGCTCTACCAGGTTCATTCCTAGATAATGCACTCAAAGGGCACTAAGCATAGAGTGTGAAAACTGAGTTTCCTTGAGAGCTGCTTGGAAGCCTGATGGTGTGTGAAGTTAGTGAGCCAAATGGAGTTGTCCTCCCACAAGAACCACTCAGTTGATCCTTCTTCAATATGCCCTTCACCAACATGCAGTGTTTCCTTGATTGAATTAGCTCTCACACCAATATTTGCGTCTAGAGCCTTTGCATTGTGGGCTATCTGAAAACGGCTGTGGCGCTGAAGTTGCCTGTGAATGTGGAGTTGGTGGCATGTGAAACCCGCATGTGGAGCATTCGTTTGTGTGGGATGCTCTACCAGGTTCATTCCTAGATAATGCACTCAAAGGGCACTAAGCATAGAGTGTGAAAACTGAGTTTCCTTGAGAGCTGCTTGGAAGCCTGATGGTGTGTGAAGTTAGTGAGCCAAATGGAGTTGTTCTCCCACAAGAACCACTCGGCTGATCCTTCTTCAATATGCCCTTCACCAACATGCAGTGTTTCCTTGATTGAATTAGCTCTCACACCAATATTTGCGTCTAGAGCCTTTGCATTGAGGGCTATCTGAAAACGGCTGTGGCGCTGAAGTTGCCTGTGAATGTGGAGTTGGTGGCATGTGAAACCCGCATGTGGAGCATTCGTTTGTGTGGGATGCTCTACCAGGTTCATTCCTAGATAATGCACTCAAAGGGCACTAAGCATAGAGTGTGAAAACTGAGTTTCCTTGAGAGCTGCTTGGAAGCCTGATGGTGTGTGAAGTTCGTGAGCCAAATGGAGTTGTTCTCCCACAAGAACCACTCGGCTGATCCTTCTTCAATATGCCCTTCACCAACATGCAGTGTTTCCTTGATTGAATTAGCTCTCACACCAATATTTGCGTCTAGAGCCTTTGCATTGAGGGCTATCTGAAAACGGCTGTGGCGCTGAAGTTGCCTGTGAATGTGGAGTTGGTGGCATGTGAAACCCGCATGTGGAGCATTCGTTTGTGTGGGATGCTCTACCAGGTTCATTCCTAGATAATGCACTCAAAGGGCACTAAGCATAGAGTGTGAAAACTGAGTTTCCTTGAGAGCTGCTTGTAAGCCTGATGGTGTGTGAAGTTAGGGAGCCAAATGGAGTTGTTCTCCCACAAAAACCACTCGGCTGATCCTTCTTCAATATGCCCTTCACCAACATGCAGTGTTTCCTTGATTGAATTAGCTCTCACACCAATATTTGCGTCTAGAGCCTTTGCATTGTGGGCTATCTGAAAACGGCTGTGGCGCTGAAGTTGCCTGTGAATGTGGAGTTGGTGGCATGTGAAACCCGCATGTGGAGCATTCGTTTGTGTGGGATGC
>NW_026696779.1:0-120847 GCF_030435755.1 Ochotona princeps | reverse complement strand
TCCACATTCACAGGCAACTTCAGCGCCACAGCCGTTTTCAGATAGCCCTCAATGCAAAGGCTCTAGACGCAAATATTGGTGTGAGAGCTAATTCAATCAAGGAAACACTGCATGTTGGTGAAGGGCATATTGAAGAAGGATCAGCCGAGTGGTTCTTGTGAGAGAACAACTCCATTTGGCTCACTAACTTCACACACCATCAGGCTTCCAAGCAGCTCTCAAGGAAACTCAGTTTTCACACTCTATGCTTAGTGCCCTTTGAGTGCCTAGGACTGAAATGAAGCTTGGTGAGCATCCCACACAAACGAATGCTCCACATGCGGGTTTCACATGCCACCAACTCCACATTCACAGGCAACTTCAGCGCCACAGCCATTTTCAGATAGCCCTCAATGTAAAGGCTCTAGAAGCAAATATTGCTGTGAGAGCTAATTCAATCAAGGAAACACTGCATGTTGGTGAAGGGCATATTGAAGAAGGATCAGCCGAGTGGTTCTTGTGGGAGAACAACTCCATTTGGCTCACTAACTTCACACACCATCAGGCTTCCAAGCAGCTCTCAAGGAAACTCAGTTTTCACACTCTATGCTTAGTGCTCTTTGTGTGCCTAGGGCTTAAATGATGCTTGGTCAGCATCCCACACAAACGAATGCTCCACATGCGGGTTTCACATGCCACCAACTCCACATTCACAGGCAACTTCAGCGCCACAGCCGTTTTCAGATAGCCCTCAATGCAAAGGATCTAGACGCAAATATTGGTGTGAGAGCATATTCAATCAAGGAAACACGGCATGTTGGTGAAGGGCATATTGAAGAAGGATCAACCGAGTGGTTCTTGTGGGAGAACAACTCCATTTGGCTCACTAACTTCACACACCATCCGGCTTCCAAGCAGCTCTCAAGGAAACTCAGTTTTCACACTCTGTGCTTAGTGCCCTTTGAGTGCATTATCTAGGAATGAACCTGGTAGAGCATCCCACACAAAGGAATGTTCCACATGCGGGTTTCACATGCCACCAACTCCACATTCACAGGCACGTTCAGCGCCACAGCCTCGTTTTCAGATAGCCCCTCAATGCAAAGGCTCTAGACGCAAATATTGGTGTGAGAGCTAATTCAATCAAGGAAACACTGCATGTTGGTGAAGGGCATATTGAAGAAGGATCAGCCGAGTGGTTCTTGTGGGAGAACAACTCCATTTGGCTCACTAACTTCACACACCATCAGGCTTCCAAGCAGCTCTCAAGGAAACTCAGTTTTCACACTCTATGCTTAGTGCCCTTTGAGTGCCTAGGACTGAAATGAAGCTTGGTGAGCATCCCACACAAACGAATGCTCCACATGCGGGTTTCACATGCCACCAACTCCACATTCTCAGGCAACTTCAGCGCCACAGGCCGTTTTCAGATAGCCCTCAATGCAAAGGCTCTAGACGCAAATATTGGTGTGAGAGCTAATTCAATCAAGGAAACATGCATGTTAGTGAAAGGCATATTGAAGAAGGATCAGCTGAGTGGTTCTTGTGGGAGAACAACTCCATTTGGCTCACTAACTTCACACACCATCAGGCTTCCAAGCAGCTCTCAAGGAAACTCCGTTTTCACACTCTATGCTTAGTGCCCTTTGAGTGCATTATCTAGGAATGAACCTGGTAGAGCATCCCACACAAACGAATGCTCCACATGCGGGTTTCACATGCCACCAACTCCACATTCACAGGCAACTTCAGCGCCACAGCCGTTTTCAGATAGCCCTCAATGCAAAGGCTCTAGACGCAAATATTGGTGTGAGAGCTAATTCAATCAAGGAAACACTGCATGTTGGTGAAGGGCATATTGAAGAAGGATCAGCCGAGTGGTTCTTGTGGGTGAACAACTCGATTTGGCTCACTAACTTCACACACCATCAGGCTTCCAAGCAGCTCTCAAGGAAACTCAGTTTTCACACTCTATGCTTAGTGCCCCTTTGAGAGCCTAGGACTGAAATGAAGCTTGGTGAGCATCCCACACAAACGAATGCTCCAAATGTGGGTTTCACATGCCACCAACTCCACATTCACAGGCAACTTCAGCGCCACAGCCGTTTTCAGATAGACCTCAATGCAAAGGCTCTAGACGCAAATATTGGTGTGAGAGCTAATTCAATCAAGGAAACACTGCATGTTGGTGAAGGGCATACTGAAGAAGGATCAGCCGAGTGGTTCTTGTGGGAGAACAACTCCATTTGGCTCACTAACTTCACACACCATCAGGCTTCCAAGCAGCTCTCAAGGAAACTCAGTTTTCACACTCTATGCTTAGTGCCCTTTGAGTGCATTATCTAGGAATGAACCTGGTAGAGCATCCCACACAAACGAATGCTCCACATGCGGGTTTCACATGCCACCAACTCCACATTCACAGGCAACTTCAGCGCCACAGCCGTTTTCAGATAGCCCTCAATGTAAAGGCTCTAGAAGCAAATATTGGTGTGAGAGCTAATTCAATCAAGGAAACACTGCATGTTAGTGAAGGGCATATTGAAGAAGGATCAGCCGAGTGGTTCTTGTGGGAGAACAACTCCATTTGGCTCACTAACTTCACACACCATCAGGCTTCCAAGCAGCTCTCAAGGAAACTCAGTTTTCACACTCTATGCTTAGTGCTCTTTGTGTGCCTAGGGCTTAAATGATGCTTGGTGAGCATCCCACACAAACGAATGCTCCACATGCGGGTTTTCACATGCCACCAACTCCACATTCACAGGCAACTTCAGCGCCACAGCCGTTTTCAGATAGCCCTCAATGCAAAGGATCTAGACGCAAATATTGGTGTGAGAGCTTATTCAATCAAGGAAACACGGCATGTTGGTGAAGGGCATATTGAAGAAGGATCAACCGAGTGGTTCTTGTGGGAGAACAACTCCATTTGGCTCACTAACTTCACACACCATCCGGCTTCCAAGCAGCTCTCAAGGAAACTCAGTTTTCACACTCTGTGCTTAGTGCCCTTTGAGTGCATTATCTAGGAATGAACCTGGTAGAGCATCCCACACAAAGGAATGTTCCACATGCGGGTTTCACATGCCACCAACTCCACATTCACAGGCACGTTCAGCGCCACAGCCGTTTTCAGATAGCCCTCAATGCAAAGGCTCTAGACGCAAATATTGGTGTGAGAGCTAATTCAATCAAGGAAACACTGCATGTTGGTGAAGGGCATATTGAAGAAGGATCAGCCGAGTGGTTCTTGTGGGAGAACAACTCCATTTGGCTCACTAACTTCACACACCATCAGGCTTCCAAGCAGCTCTCAAGGAAACTCAGTTTTCACACTCTATGCTTAGTGCCCTTTGAGTGCCTAGGACTGAAATGAAGCTTGGTGAGCATCCCACACAAACGAATGCTCCACATGCGGGTTTCACATGCCACCAACTCCACATTCTCAGGCAACTTCAGCGCCACAGCCGTTTTCAGATAGCCCTCAATGCAAAGGCTCTAGACGCAAATATTGGTGTGAGAGCTAATTCAATCAAGGAAATATGCATGTTAGTGAAAGGCATATTGAAGAAGGATCAGCTGAGTGGTTCTTGTGGGAGAACAACTCCATTTGGCTCACTAACTTCACACACCATGAGGCTTCCAAGCAGCTCTCAAGGAAACTCAGTTTTCACACTCTATGCTTAGTGCCCTTTGAGTGCATTATCTAGGAATGAACCTGGTAGAGCATCCCACACAAACGAATGCTCCACATGCGGGTTTCACATGTCACCAACTCCACATTGACAGGCAACTTCAGCGCCACAGCCGTTTTCAGATAGCCCTCAATGCAAAGGCTCTAGACGCAAATATTGGTGTGAGAGCTAATTCAATCAAGGAAACACTGCATGTTGGTGCAGGGCATATTGAAGAAGGATCAGCCGAGTGGTTCTTGTGGGAGAACAACTCCATTTGGCTCACTAACTTCACACACCATCAGGCTTCCAAGCAGCTCTCAAGGAAACTCAGTTTTCACACTCTATGCTTAGTGCCCTTTGAGTGCCTAGACTGAAATGAACCTTGGAGAGCATCCCACACAAACGAATGCTCCACATGCGGGTTTCACATGCCACCAACTCCACATTCACAGGCAACTTCAGCGCCACAGCCGTTTTCAGATAGCCCTCAAAGCAAAGGCTCTAGACGCAAATATTGGTGTGAGAGCTAATTCAATCAAGGAAACACTGCATGTTGGTGAAGGGCATTTTGAAGAACGGTCAGCCGAGTGGTTCTTGTGGGAGAACAACTCCATTTCGCTCACTAACTTCACACACCATCAGGCTTCCAAGCAGCTCTCAAGGAAACTCAGTTTTCACACTCTATTCTTAGTGCCCTTTGAGTGCCTAGGACTGAAATCATGCTTGGTGAGCATCCCACACAAACGAATGAATTCTCCACATGCGGGTTTCACATGCCACCAACTCCACATTCACAGGCACCTTCAGCGCCACAGCCGTTTTCAGATAGCCCTCAATGCAAAGGCTCTAGTCGCAAACATTGGTGTGAGAGCAAATTCAATCAAGGAAACACTGCATGTTGGTGAAGGGCATATTGAAGAAGAATCAACCGAGTGGTTCTTGTGGGAGAACAACTCCATTTGGCTCACTAACTTCACACACCATCAGGCTTCCAAGCAGCTCTCAAGGAAACTCAGTTTTCACACTCTATGCTTAGTGCCCTTTGAGTGCATTTTCTAGGAATGAACCTGGTAGAGCATCCCACACAAACGAATGCTGCACATGCGGGTTTCACATGCCACTAACTCCACATTCACAGGCAACTTCAGTGCCACAGCCGTTTTCAGATAGCCCTCAATGCAAAGGATCTAGACGCAAATATTGGTGTGAGAGCTAATTCAATCAAGGAAACACTGCATGTTGATGAAGGGCATATTGAAGAAGGATCAGCCGAGTTGTTCTTGTGGGAGAACAACTCCATTTGGCTCACTAACTTCACACACCATCAGGCTTCCAAGCAGCTCTCAAGGAAACTCCGTTTTCACACTCTATGCTTAGTGCCCTTTGAGTGCCTAGGACTGAAATGAAGCTTGGTGAGCATCCCACACAAACGAATGCTCCACATGCGGGTTTCACATGCCACCAACTGCACATTCACAGGCAACTTCAGCGCCACAGCCGTTTTCAGATAGCCCTCAATGCAAAGGCTCTAGACGCAAATATTGGTGTGAGAGCTAATTCAATCAAGGAAACACTGCATGTTGGTGAAGGGCATATTGAAGAAGGATCAGCCGAGTGGTTCTTGTGGGAGAACAACTCCATTTGGCTCACTAACTTCACACACCCAACAGGCTTCCAAGCAGCTCTCAAGGAAACTCAGGTTTCACACTCTATGCTTAGTGCCCTTTGAGTGCATTATCTAGGAATCAACCTGGTAGAGCATCCCACACAAACGAATGCTCCACATGCGGGTTTCACATGCCACCAACTCCACATTCACAGGCAACTTCAGCGCCACAGCCGTTTTCAGATAGCCCTCAATGCAAAGGCTCTAGACGCAAATATTGGTGTGAGAGCTAATTCAATCAAGGAAACACTGCATGTTGGTGAAGGGCATATTGAAGAAGGATCAGCCGAGTGGAGAACAACTCCATTTGGCTCACTAACTTCACACACCATCAGGCTTCCAAGCAGCTCTCAAGGAAACTCAGTTTTCACACTCTATGCTTAGTGCCCTTTGAGTGCCTAGGACTGAAATGAAGCTTGGTGAGCATCCCACACAAACGAATGCTGCACATGCGGGTTTCACATGCCAGCAACTCCACATTCACAGGCAACTTCAGCGCCACAGCCGTTTTCAGATAGCCCTCAATGCAAAGGCTCTAGACGCAAATATTGGTGTGAGAGCTAATTCAATCAAGGAAACACTGCATGTTGGTGAAGGGCATATTGAAGAAGGATCAGCCGAGTGGTTCTTGTGGGAGAACAACTCCATTTGGCTCACTAACTTCACACACCATCAGGCTTCCAAGCAGCTCTCAAGGAAACTCAGTTTTCACACTCTATGCTTAGTGCCCTTTGAGTGCATTATCTAGGAATGAACCTGGTAGAGCATCCCACACAAACGAATGCCCCACATGCGGGTTTCACATGCCACCAACTCCACATTCACAGGCAACTTCAGCGCCACAGCCGTTTTCAGATAGCCCTCAATGTAAAGGCTCTAGAAGCAAATATTGGTGTGAGAGCTAATTCAATCAAGGAAACACTGCATGTTGGTGCAGGGCATATTGAAGAAGGATCAGCCGAGTGGTTCTTGTGGGAGAACAACTCCATTTGGCTCACTAACTTCACACACCATCAGGCTTCCAAGCAGCTCTCAAGGAAACTCCGTTTTCACACTCTATGCTTAGTGCTCTTTGTGTGCCTAGGACTGAAATGATGATTGGTGAGCATCCCACACAAACGAATGCTCCACATGCGGGTTTCACATGCCACCAACTCCACATTCACAGGCAACTTCAGCGCCACAGCCGTTTTCAGATAGCCCTCAATGCAAAGGCTCTAGACGCAAATATTGGTGTGAGAGCTAATTCAATCAAGGAAACACTGCATGATGGTGAAGGGCATACTGAAGAAGAATCAGCCGAGTGGTTCTTGTGGGAGAACAACTCCATTTAGCCCACTAACTTCACACACCATCAGGCTTCCAAGCAGCTCTCAAGGAAACTCAGTTTTCACACTCTATGCTTAGTGCCCTTTGAGTGCATTATCTAGGAATGAACCTGGTAGAGCATCCCACACAAACGAATGCTCCACATGCGGGTTTCACATGCCACCAACTCCACATTCACAGGCAACTTCAGCGCCACAGCCGTTTTCAGATAGACCTCAATGCAAAGGCTCTAGACGCAAATATTGGTGTGAGAGCTAATTCTATCAAGGAAACACTGCATGATGGTGAAGGGCATACTGAAGAAGAATCAGCCGAGTGGTTCTTGTGGGAGAACAACTCCATTTGGCTCACTAACTTCACACACCATCAGGCTTCCAAGCAGCTCTCAAGGAAACTCAGTTTTCACACTCTATGCTTAGTGCCCTTTGAGTGCCTAGGACTGAAATGAAGCTTGGTGAGCATCCCACACAAACCAATGCTCCACATGCGGGTTTCACATGCCACCAACTCCGCATTCACAGGCAACTTCAGCGCCACAGCCGTTTTCAGATAGCCCTCAATGCAAAGGATCTAGACGCAAATATTGGTGTGAGAGCTAATTCAATCAAGGAAACACTGCATGTTGGTGAAGCACATATTGAAGAAGGATCAGCCGAGTGGTTCTTGTGGGAGAACAACTCCATTTGGCTCACTAACTTCACACACCATCAGGCTTCCAAGCAGCTCTCAAGGAAACTCAGTTTTCGCACTCTATGCTTAGTGCCCTTTGAGTGCATTATCTAGGAATGAACCTGGTAGAGCATCAAACACAAACGAATGCTCCACATGCGGGTTTCACATGCCAACAACTCCACATTCACAGGCAACTTCAGCGCCACAGCCGTTTTCAGATAGCCCTCAATGCAAAGGCTCTAGACGCAAATATTGGTGTGAGAGCTAATTCAATCAAGGAAACACTGCATGTTGGTGAAGGGCATATTGAAGAAGGATCAACCGAGTGATTCTTGTGGGAGAACAACTCCATTTATCCCACTAACTTCACACACCATCAGGCTTCCAAGCAGCTCTCAAGGAAACTCCGTTTTCACACTCTATGCTTAGTGCCCTTTGAGTGCATTATCTAGGAATGAACCTGGTAGAGCATCCCACACAAACGAATGCTCCACATGCGGGTTTCACATGCCACCAACTCCACATTCACAGGCAACTTCAGCGCCACAGCCGTTTTCAGATAGCCCTCAAAGCAAAGGCTCTAGACGCAAATATTGGTGTGAGAGCTAATTCAATCAAGGAAACACTGCATGTTAGTGAAGGGCATATTGAAGAAGGATCAACCGAGTGGTTCTTGTGGGAGAACAACTCCATTTGGCTCACTAACTTCACACACCATCAGGCTTCCAAGCAGCTCTCAAGGAAACTCAGTTTTCACACTCTATGCTTAGTGCCCGTTGAGTGCCTAGGACTGAAATGAAGCTTGGTGAGCATCCCACACAAACGAAAGCTCCACATCCGGGTTTCACATGCCACCAACTGCACATTCACAGGCAACTTCAGCGCCACAGCCGTTTTCAGATAGCCCTCAATGCAAAGGCTCTAGACGCAAATATTGGTGTGAGAGCTAATTCAATCAAGGAAACACTGCATGTTGGTGAAGGGCATATTGAAGAAGGATCAGCCGAGTGGTTCTTATGGGAGAACAACTCCATTTGGCTCACTAACTTCACACACCATCAGGCTTCCAAGCAGCTCTCAAGGAAACTCAGTTTTCACACTCTATGCTTAGTGCCCTTTGAGTGCATTATCTAGGAATGAACCTGGTAGAGCATCCCACACAAACGAATGCTGCACATGCGGGTTTCACATGCCACCAACTCCACATTCACAGGCAACTTCAGCGCCACAGCCGTTTTCAGATAGCCCTCAATGCAAAGGATCTAGATGCAAATGTTGGTGTGAGAGCTAATTCAATCAAGGAAACACTGCATGTTAGTGAAAGGCATATTGAAGAAGGATCAGCCGAGTGGTTCTTGTGGGAGAACAACTCCATTTGGCTCACTAACTTCACACACCATCAGGCTTCCAAGCAGCTCTCAAGGAAACTCAGTTTTCACACTCTATGCTTAGTGCCCTTTGAGTGCCTAGGACTGAAATGAAGCTGGTAGAGCATCCCACACAAACGAATGCTCCACATGCGGGTTTCACATGCCACCAACTCCACATTCACAGGCAACTTCAGCGCCACAGCCGTTTTCAGATAGCCCTCAATGCAAAGGCTCTAGATGCAAATGTTGGTGTGAGAGCTAATTCAATCAAGGAAACACTGCATGTTAGTGAAAGGCATATTGAAGAAGGATCAGCTGAGTGCTTCTTGTGGGAGAACAACTCCATTTGGCTCACTAACTTCACACACCATCAGGCTTCCAAGCAGCTCTCAAGGAAACTCAGTTTTCACACTCTGTGCTTAGTGCCCTTTGAGTGCCTAGGACTGAAATGAAGCTGGTAGAGCATCCCACACAAACGAGTGCTCCACATGCGGGTTTCACATGCCACCAACTCCACATTCACAGGCAACTTCAGCGCCACAGCCGTTTTCAGATAGACCTCAATGCAAAGGCTCTAGACGCAAATATTGGTGTGAGAGCTAATTCTATCAAGGAAACACTGCATGATGGTGAAGGGCATACTGAAGAAGAATCAGCCGAGTGGTTCTTGTGGGAGAACAACTCCATTTGGCTCACTAACTTCACACACCATCAGGCTTCCAAGCAGCTCTCAAGGAAACTCAGTTTTCACACTCTATGCTTAGTGCCCTTTGAGTGCCTAGGACTGAAATGAAGCTTGGTGAGCATCCCACACAAACCAATGCTCCACATGCGGGTTTCACATGCCACCAACTCCGCATTCACAGGCAACTTCAGCGCCACAGCCGTTTTCAGATAGCCCTCAATGCAAAGGATCTAGACGCAAATATTGGTGTGAGAGCTAATTCAATCAAGGAAACACTGCATGTTGGTGAAGCACATATTGAAGAAGGATCAGCCGAGTGGTTCTTGTGGGAGAACAACTCCATTTGGCTCACTAACTTCACACACCATCAGGCTTCCAAGCAGCTCTCAAGGAAACTCAGTTTTCGCACTCTATGCTTAGTGCCCTTTGAGTGCATTATCTAGGAATGAACCTGGTAGAGCATCAAACACAAACGAATGCTCCACATGCGGGTTTCACATGCCAACAACTCCACATTCACAGGCAACTTCAGCGCCACAGCCGTTTTCAGATAGCCCTCAATGCAAAGGCTCTAGACGCAAATATTGGTGTGAGAGCTAATTCAATCAAGGAAACACTGCATGTTGGTGAAGGGCATATTGAAGAAGGATCAACCGAGTGATTCTTGTGGGAGAACAACTCCATTTATCCCACTAACTTCACACACCATCAGGCTTCCAAGCAGCTCTCAAGGAAACTCCGTTTTCACACTCTATGCTTAGTGCCCTTTGAGTGCATTATCTAGGAATGAACCTGGTAGAGCATCCCACACAAACGAATGCTCCACATGCGGGTTTCACATGCCACCAACTCCACATTCACAGGCAACTTCAGCGCCACAGCCGTTTTCAGATAGCCCTCAAAGCAAAGGCTCTAGACGCAAATATTGGTGTGAGAGCTAATTCAATCAAGGAAACACTGCATGTTGGTGAAGGGCATATTGAAGAAGGATCAACCGAGTGGTTCTTGTGGGAGAACAACTCCATTTGGCTCACTAACTTCACACACCATCAGGCTTCCAAGCAGCTCTCAAGGAAACTCAGTTTTCACACTCTATGCTTAGTGCCCGTTGAGTGCCTAGGACTGAAATGAAGCTTGGTGAGCATCCCACACAAACGAAAGCTCCACATCCGGGTTTCACATGCCACCAACTGCACATTCACAGGCAACTTCAGCGCCACAGCCGTTTTCAGATAGCCCTCAATGCAAAGGCTCTAGACGCAAATATTGGTGTGAGAGCTAATTCAATCAAGGAAACACTGCATGTTGGTGAAGGGCATATTGAAGAAGGATCAGCCGAGTGGTTCTTATGGGAGAACAACTCCATTTGGCTCACTAACTTCACACACCATCAGGCTTCCAAGCAGCTCTCAAGGAAACTCAGTTTTCACACTCTATGCTTAGTGCCCTTTGAGTGCATTATCTAGGAATGAACCTGGTAGAGCATCCCACACAAACGAATGCTGCACATGCGGGTTTCACATGCCACCAACTCCACATTCACAGGCAACTTCAGCGCCACAGCCGTTTTCAGATAGCCCTCAATGCAAAGGATCTAGATGCAAATGTTGGTGTGAGAGCTAATTCAATCAAGGAAACACTGCATGTTAGTGAAAGGCATATTGAAGAAGGATCAGCCGAGTGGTTCTTGTGGGAGAACAACTCCATTTGGCTCACTAACTTCACACACCATCAGGCTTCCAAGCAGCTCTCAAGGAAACTCAGTTTTCACACTCTATGCTTAGTGCCCTTTGAGTGCCTAGGACTGAAATGAAGCTGGTAGAGCATCCCACACAAACGAATGCTCCACATGCGGGTTTCACATGCCACCAACTCCACATTCACAGGCAACTTCAGCGCCACAGCCGTTTTCAGATAGCCCTCAATGCAAAGGCTCTAGATGCAAATGTTGGTGTGAGAGCTAATTCAATCAAGGAAACACTGCATGTTAGTGAAAGGCATATTGAAGAAGGATCAGCTGAGTGCTTCTTGTGGGAGAACAACTCCATTTGGCTCACTAACTTCACACACCATCAGGCTTCCAAGCAGCTCTCAAGGAAACTCAGTTTTCACACTCTGTGCTTAGTGCCCTTTGAGTGCCTAGGACTGAAATGAAGCTGGTAGAGCATCCCACACAAACGAGTGCTCCACATGCGGGTTTCACATGCCACCAACTCCACATTCACAGGCAACTTCAGCGCCACAGCCGTTTTCAGATAGCCCTCAATGCAAAGGCTCTAGACGCAAATATTGGTGTGAGAGCTAATTCAATCAAGGAAACACTGCATGTTGGTGAAGGGCATATTCAAGAACGGTCAGCCGAGTGGTTCTTGTGGGAGAACAACTCCATTTGGCTCACTAACTTCACACACCATCAGGCTTCCAAGCAGCTCTCAAGGAAACTCAGTTTTCACACTCTATTCTTAGTGCCCTTTGAGTGCCTAGGACTGAAATCATGCTTGGTGAGCATCCCACACAAACGAATGAATTCTCCACATGCGGGTTTCACATGCCACCAACTCCACATTCACAGGCACCTTCAGCGCCACAGCCGTTTTCAGATAGCCCTCAATGCAAAGGCTCTAGTCGCAAACATTGGTGTGAGAGCAAATTCAATCAAGGAAACACTGCATGTTGGTGAAGGGCATATTGAAGAAGAATCAACCGAGTGGTTCTTTTGGGAGAACAACTCCATTTGGCTCACTAACTTCACACACCATCAGGCTTCCAAGCAGCTCTCAAGGAAACTCAGTTTTCACACTCTATGCTTAGTGCCCTTTGAGTGCATTTTCTAGGAATGAACCTGGTAGAGCATCCCACACAAACGAATGCTGCACATGCGGGTTTCACATGCCACTAACTCCACATTCACAGGCAACTTCAGTGCCACAGCCGTTTTCAGATAGCCCTCAATGCAAAGGATCTAGACGCAAATATTGGTGTGAGAGCTAATTCAATCAAGGAAACACTGCATGTTAGTGAAGGGCATATTGAAGAAGAATCAGCCGAGTGGTTCTTGTGGGAGAACAACTCCATTTGGCTCACTAACTTCACACACCATCAGGCTTCCAAGCAGCTCTCAAGGAAACTCAGTTTTCACACTCTATGCTTACTGCCCTTTCAGTGCCTAGGACTGAAATGAAGCTTGGTGAGCATCCCACACAAACGAATGCTCCACATGTGGCTTTCACATGCAACCAACTCCACATTCACAGGCAACTTCAGCGCCACAGCCGTTTTCAGATAGCCCTCAATGCAAAGGCTCTAGACGCAAATATTGATGTGAGAGCTAATTCAATCAAGGAAACACTGCATGTTGGTGAAGGGCATATTGAAGAAGGATCAGCTGAGTGGTTCTTGTGGGAGAACAACTCCATTTGGCTCACTAACTTCACACACCATCAGGCTTCCAAGCAGCTCTCAAGGAAACTCAGTTTTCACACTCTATGCTTAGTGCCCTTTGAGTGCATTATCTAGGAATGAACCTGGTAGAGCATCCCACACAAACCAATGCTCCACATGCGGGTTTCACATGCCACCAACTCCACATTCACAGGCAACTTCAGTGCCACAGCCGTTTTCAGATAGCCCTCAATGCAAAGGCTCTAGACGCAAATATTGGTGTGAGAGCTAATTCAATCAAGGAAACACTGCATGTTGGTGAAGGGCATATTGAAGAAGGATCAGCCGAGTGGTTCTTGTGGGAGAACAACTCCATTTGGCTCACTAACTTCACACACCATCAGGCTTCCAAGCAGCTCTCAAGGAAACTCAGTTTTCACACTCTATGCTTAGTGCCCTTTGAGTGCCTAGGACTGAAATGAAGCTTGGTGAGCATCCCACACAAACGAATGCTCCACATGTGGGTTCCACAATGCACCAACTCCGCATTCACAGGCAACTTCAGTGCCACAGCCGTTTTCAGATAGCCCTCAATGCAAAGGCTCTAGACGCAAATATTGGTGTGAGAGCTAATTCAATCAAGGAAACATTGCATGTTGATGAAGGACATATTGAAGAAGGATCAGCCGAGTGGTTCTTGTGGGAGAACAACTCCATTTGGCTCACTAACTTCACACACCATCAGGCTTCCAAGCAGCTCTCAAGGAAACTCAGTTTTCACACTCTATGCTTAGTGCCCTTTGAGTGCATTATCTAGGAATGTACCTGGTAGAGCATCCCACACAAACGAATGCTCCACATGCGGGTTTCACATGCCACCAACTCCACATTCACAGGCAACTTCAGCGCCACAGCCGTTTTCAGATAGTCCTCAATGCAAAGGCTCTAGACGCAAATATTGGTGTGAGAGCTAATTCAATCAAGGAAACACTGCATGTTGGTGAAGGGCATATTGAAGAAGGATCAGCCGAGTGGTTCTTGTGGGAGAACAACTCCATTTGGCTCACTAACTTCACACACCATCAGGCTTCCAAGCAGCTCTCAAGGAAACTCAGTTTTCACACTCTATGCTTAGTGCCCCTTCAGTGCCTAGGACTGAAATGAAGCTTGGTGAGCATCCCACACAAACGAATGCTCCACATGTGGCTTTCACATGCAACCAACTCCACATTCACAGGCAACTTCAGCGCCACAGCCGTTTTCAGATAGCCCTCAATGCAAAGGCTCTAGACGCAAATATTGATGTGAGAGCTAATTCAATCAAGGAAACACTGCATGTTGGTGAAGGGCATATTGAAGAAGGATCAGCTGAGTGGTTCTTGTGGGAGAACAACTCCATTTGGCTCACTAACTTCACACACCATCAGGCTTCCAAGCAGCTCTCAAGGAAACTCAGTTTTCACACTCTATGCTTAGTGCCCTTTGAGTGCATTATCTAGGAATGAACCTGGTAGAGCATCCCACACAAACCAATGCTCCACATGCGGGTTTCACATGCCACCAACTCCACATTCACAGGCAACTTCAGTGCCACAGCCGTTTTCAGATAGCCCTCAATGCAAAGGCTCTAGACGCAAATATTGGTGTGAGAGCTAATTCAATCAAGGAAACACTGCATGTTGGTGAAGGGCATATTGAAGAAGGATCAGCCGAGTGGTTCTTGTGGGAGAACAACTCCATTTGGCTCACTAACTTCACACACCATCAGGCTTCCAAGCAGCTCTCAAGGAAACTCCGTTTTCACACTCTATGCTTAGTGCCCTTTGAGTGCCTAGGACTGAAATGAAGCTTGGTGAGCATCCCACACAAACGAATGCTCCACATATGGGTTCCACATGCCACCAACTCCGCATTCACAGGCAACTTCAGTGCCACAGCCGTTTTCAGATAGCCCTCAATGCAAAGGCTCTAGACGCAAATATTGGTGTGAGAGCTAATTCAATCAAGGAAACATTGCATGTTGATGAAGGACATATTGAAGAAGGATCAGCCGAGTGGTTCTTGTGGGAGAACAACTCCATTTGGCTCACTAACTTCACACACCATCAGGCTTCCAAGCAGCTCTCAAGGAAACTCAGTTTTCACACTCTATGCTTAGTGCCCTTTGAGTGCATTATCTAGGAATGTACCTGGTAGAGCATCCCACACAAACGAATGCTCCACATGCGGGTTTCACATGCCACCAACTCCACATTCACAGGCAACTTCAGCGCCACAGCCGTTTTCAGATAGACCACAATGCAAAGGCTCTAGACGCAAATATTGGTGTGAGAGCTAATTCAATCAAGGAAACACTGCATGTTCGTGAAGGGCATATTGAAGAAGGATCAACCGAGTGGTTCTTGTGGGAGAACAACTCCATTTATCCCACTAACTTCACACACCATCAGGCTTTCAAGCAGCTCTCAAGGAAACTCCGTTTTCACACTCTATGCTTAGTGCCCTTTGAGTGCATTATCTAGGAATGAACCTGGTAGAGCATCCCACACAAACGAATGCTGCACATGCGGGTTTCACATGCCACCAACTCCACATTCACAGGCAACTTCAGCGCCACAGCCGTTTTCAGATAGCCCTCAATGCAAAGGCTCTAGACGCAAATGTTGGTGTGAGAGCTAATTCAATCAAGGAAACACTGCATGTTGGTGAAGGGCATATTGAAGAAGGATCAGCCGAGTGGTTCTTGTGGGAGAACAACTCCATTTGGCTCACTAACTTCACACACCATCAGGCTTCCAAGCAGCTCTCAAGGAAACTCCGTTTTCACACTCTATGCTTAGTGCCCTTTGAGTGCCTAGGACTGAAATGAACCTTGGTGAGCATCCCACACAAACGAATGCTCCAAATGTGGGTTTCACATGCCACCAACTCCACATTCACAGGCAACTTCAGCGCCACAGCCGTTTTCAGATAGACCTCAATGCAAAGGCTCTAGACGCAAATATTGGTGTGAGAGCTAATTCAATCAAGGAAACACTGCATGTTGGTGAAGGGCATACTGAAGAAGGATCAGCCGAGTGGTTCTTGTGGGAGAACAACTCCATTTGGCTCACTAACTTCACACACCATCAGGCTTCCAAGCAGCTCTCAAGGAAACTCAGTTTTCACACTCTATGCTTAGTGCCCTTTGAGTGCATTATCTAGGAATGAACCTGGTAGAGCATCCCACACAAACGAATGCTCCACATGCGGGTTTCACATGCCACCAACTCCACATTCACAGGCAACTTCAGCGCCACAGCCGTTTTCAGATAGCCCTCAATGCAAAGGCTCTAGACGCAAATATTGGTGTGAGAGCTAATTCAATCAAGGAAACACTGCATGTTGGTGAAGGGCATATTGAAGAAGGATCGGTCGAGTGGTTCTTGTGAGAGAACAACTCCATTTGGCTCACTAACTTCACACACCATCAGGCTTCCAAGCAGCTCTCAAGGAAACTCAGTTTTCACACTCTATGCTTAGTGCCCTTTGAGTGCCTAGGACTGAAATGAAGCTTGGTGAGCATCCCACACAAACGAATGCTCCACATGCGGGTTTCACATGCCACCAACTCCACATTCACAGGCAACTTCAGCGCCACAGCCATTTTCAGATAGCCCTCAATGTAAAGGCTCTAGAAGCAAATATTGCTGTGAGAGCTAATTCAATCAAGGAAACACTGCATGTTGGTGAAGGGCATATTGAAGAAGGATCAGCCGAGTGGTTCTTGTGGGAGAACAACTCCATTTGGCTCACTAACTTCACACACCATCAGGCTTCCAAGCAGCTCTCAAGGAAACTCAGTTTTCACACTCTATGCTTAGTGCTCTTTGTGTGCCTAGGGCTTAAATGATGCTTGGTCAGCATCCCACACAAACGAATGCTCCACATGCGGGTTTCACATGCCACCAACTCCACATTCACAGGCAACTTCAGCGCCACAGCCGTTTTCAGATAGCCCTCAATGCAAAGGATCTAGACGCAAATATTGGTGTGAGAGCATATTCAATCAAGGAAACACGGCATGTTGGTGAAGGGCATATTGAAGAAGGATCAACCGAGTGGTTCTTGTGGGAGAACAACTCCATTTGGCTCACTAACTTCACACACCATCCGGCTTCCAAGCAGCTCTCAAGGAAACTCAGTTTTCACACTCTGTGCTTAGTGCCCTTTGAGTGCATTATCTAGGAATGAACCTGGTAGAGCATCCCACACAAAGGAATGTTCCACATGCGGGTTTCACATGCCACCAACTCCGCATTCACAGGCACGTTCAGCGCCACAGCCGTTTTCAGATAGCCCTCAATGCAAAGGCTCTAGACGCAAATATTGGTGTGAGAGCTAATTCAATCAAGGAAACACTGCATGTTGGTGAAGGGCATATTGAAGAAGGATCAGCCGAGTGGTTCTTGTGGGAGAACAACTCCATTTGGCTCACTAACTTCACACACCATCAGGCTTCCAAGCAGCTCTCAAGGAAACTCAGTTTTCACACTCTATGCTTAGTGCCCTTTGAGTGCCTAGGACTGAAATGATGCTTGGTGAGCATCCCACACAAACGAATGCTCCACATGCGGGTTTCACATGCCACCAACTCCACATTCTCAGGCAACTTCAGCGCCACAGCCGTTTTCAGATAGCCCTCAATGCAAAGGCTCTAGACGCAAATATTGGTGTGAGAGCTAATTCAATCAAGGAAACATGCATGTTAGTGAAAGGCATATTGAAGAAGGATCAGCTGAGTGGTTCTTGTGGGAGAACAACTCCATTTGGCTCACTAACTTCACACACCATCAGGCTTCCAAGCAGCTCTCAAGGAAACTCCGTTTTCACACTCTATGCTTAGTGCCCTTTGAGTGCATTATCTAGGAATGAACCTGGTAGAGCATCCCACACAAACGAATGCTCCACATGCGGGTTTCACATGCCACCAACTCCACATTCACAGGCAACTTCAGCGCCACAGCCGTTTTCAGATAGCCCTCAATGCAAAGGCTCTAGACGCAAATATTGGTGTGAGAGCTAATTCAATCAAGGAAACACTGCATGTTGGTGAAGGGCATATTGAAGAAGGATCAGCCGAGTGGTTCTTGTGGGTGAACAACTCGATTTGGCTCACTAACTTCACACACCATCAGGCTTCCAAGCAGCTCTCAAGGAAACTCAGTTTTCACACTCTATGCTTAGTGCCCTTTGAGAGCCTAGGACTGAAATGAAGCTTGGTGAGCATCCCACACAAACGAATGCTCCAAATGTGGGTTTCACATGCCACCAACTCCACATTCACAGGCAACTTCAGCGCCACAGCCGTTTTCAGATAGACCTCAATGCAAAGGCTCTAGACGCAAATATTGGTGTGAGAGCTAATTCAATCAAGGAAACACTGCATGTTGGTGAAGGGGCATACTGAAGAAGGATCAGCCGAGTGGTTCTTGTGGGAGAACAACTCCATTTGGCTCACTAACTTCACACACCATCAGGCTTCCAAGCAGCTCTCAAGGAAACTCAGTTTTCACACTCTATGCTTAGTGCCCTTTGAGTGCATTATCTAGGAATGAACCTGGTAGAGCATCCCACACAAACGAATGCTCCACATGCGGGTTTCACATGCCACCAACTCCACATTCACAGGCAACTTCAGCGCCACAGCCGTTTTCAGATAGCCCTCAATGTAAAGGCTCTAGAAGCAAATATTGGTGTGAGAGCTAATTCAATCAAGGAAACACTGCATGTTAGTGAAGGGCATATTGAAGAAGGATCAGCCGAGTGGTTCTTGTGGGAGAACAACTCCATTTGGCTCACTAACTTCACACACCATCAGGCTTCCAAGCAGCTCTCAAGGAAACTCAGTTTTCACACTCTATGCTTAGTGCTCTTTGTGTGCCTAGGGCTTAAATGATGCTTGGTGAGCATCCCACACAAACGAATGCTCCACATGCGGGTTTCACATGCCACCAACTCCACATTCACAGGCAACTTCAGCGCCACAGCCGTTTTCAGATAGCCCTCAATGCAAAGGATCTAGACGCAAATATTGGTGTGAGAGCTTATTCAATCAAGGAAACACGGCATGTTGGTGAAGGGCATATTGAAGAAGGATCAACCGAGTGGTTCTTGTGGAGAACAACTCCATTTGGCTCACTAACTTCACACACCATCCGGCTTCCAAGCAGCTCTCAAGGAAACTCAGTTTTCACACTCTGTGCTTAGTGCCCTTTGAGTGCATTATCTAGGAATGAACCTGGTAGAGCATCCCACACAAAGGAATGTTCCACATGCGGGTTTCACATGCCACCAACTCCACATTCACAGGCACGTTCAGCGCCACAGCCGTTTTCAGATAGCCCTCAATGCAAAGGCTCTAGACGCAAATATTGGTGTGAGAGCTAATTCAATCAAGGAAACACTGCATGTTGGTGAAGGGCATATTGAAGAAGGATCAGCCGAGTGGTTCTTGTGGGAGAACAACTCCATTTGGCTCACTAACTTCACACACCATCAGGCTTCCAAGCAGCTCTCAAGGAAACTCAGTTTTCACACTCTATGCTTAGTGCCCTTTGAGTGCCTAGGACTGAAATGAAGCTTGGTGAGCATCCCACACAAACGAATGCTCCACATGCGGGTTTCACATGCCACCAACTCCACATTCTCAGGCAACTTCAGCGCCACAGCCGTTTTCAGATAGCCCTCAATGCAAAGGCTCTAGACGCAAATATTGGTGTGAGAGCTAATTCAATCAAGGAAATATGCATGTTAGTGAAAGGCATATTGAAGAAGGATCAGCTGAGTGGTTCTTGTGGAGAACAACTCCATTTGGCTCACTAACTTCACACACCATGAGGCTTCCAAGCAGCTCTCAAGGAAACTCAGTTTTCACACTCTATGCTTAGTGCCCTTTGAGTGCATTATCTAGGAATGAACCTGGTAGAGCATCCCACACAAACGAATGCTCCACATGCGGGTTTCACATGTCACCAACTCCACATTGACAGGCAACTTCAGCGCCACAGCCGTTTTCAGATAGCCCTCAATGCAAAGGCTCTAGACGCAAATATTGGTGTGAGAGCTAATTCAATCAAGGAAACACTGCATGTTGGTGCAGGGCATATTGAAGAAGGATCAGCCGAGTGGTTCTTGTGGGGAGAACAACTCCATTTGGCTCACTAACTTCACACACCATCAGGCTTCCAAGCAGCTCTCAAGGAAACTCAGTTTTCACACTCTATGCTTAGTGCCCTTTGAGTGCCTAGACTGAAATGAACCTTGGAGAGCATCCCACACAAACGAATGCTCCACATGCGGGTTTCACATGCCACCAACTCCACATTCACAGGCAACTTCAGCGCCACAGCCGTTTTCAGATAGCCCTCAAAGCAAAGGCTCTAGACGCAAATATTGGTGTGAGAGCTAATTCAATCAAGGAAACACTGCATGTTGGTGAAGGGCATTTTGAAGAACGGTCAGCCGAGTGGTTCTTGTGGGAGAACAACTCCATTTCGCTCACTAACTTCACACACCATCAGGCTTCCAAGCAGCTCTCAAGGAAACTCAGTTTTCACACTCTATTCTTAGTGCCCTTTGAGTGCCTAGGACTGAAATCATGCTTGGTGAGCATCCCACACAAACGAATGAATTCTCCACATGCGGGTTTCACATGCCACCAACTCCACATTCACAGGCACCTTCAGCGCCACAGCCGTTTTCAGATAGCCCTCAATGCAAAGGCTCTAGTCGCAAACATTGGTGTGAGAGCAAATTCAATCAAGGAAACACTGCATGTTGGTGAAGGGCATATTGAAGAAGAATCAACCGAGTGGTTCTTGTGGGAGAACAACTCCATTTGGCTCACTAACTTCACACACCATCAGGCTTCCAAGCAGCTCTCAAGGAAACTCAGTTTTCACACTCTATGCTTAGTGCCCTTTGAGTGCATTTTCTAGGAATGAACCTGGTAGAGCATCCCACACAAACGAATGCTGCACATGCGGGTTTCACATGCCACTAACTCCACATTCACAGGCAACTTCAGTGCCACAGCCGTTTTCAGATAGCCCTCAATGCAAAGGCTCTAGACGCAAATATTGGTGTGAGAGCTAATTCAATCAAGGAAACACTGCATGTTGATGAAGGGCATATTGAAGAAGGATCAGCCGAGTTGTTCTTGTGGGAGAACAACTCCATTTGGCTCACTAACTTCACACACCATCAGGCTTCCAAGCAGCTCTCAAGGAAACTCCGTTTTCCCACTCTATGCTTAGTGCCCTTTGAGTGCCTAGGACTGAAATGAAGCTTGGTGAGCATCCCACACAAACGAATGCTCCACATGCGGGTTTCACATGCCACCAACTGCACATTCACAGGCAACTTCAGCGCCACAGCCGTTTTCAGATAGCCCTCAATGCAAAGGCTCTAGACGCAAATATTGGTGTGAGAGCTAATTCAATCAAGGAAACACTGCATGTTGGTGAAGGGCATATTGAAGAAGGATCAGCCGAGTGGTTCTTGTGGGAGAACAACTCCATTTGGCTCACTAACTTCACACACCATCAGGCTTCCAAGCAGCTCTCAAGGAAACTCAGGTTTCACACTCTATGCTTAGTGCCCTTTGAGTGCATTATCTAGGAATCAACCTGGTAGAGCATCCCACACAAACGAATGCTCCACATGCGGGTTTCACATGCCACCAACTCCACATTCACAGGCAACTTCAGCGCCACAGCCGTTTTCAGATAGCCCTCAATGCAAAGGCTCTAGACGCAAATATTGGTGTGAGAGCTAATTCAATCAAGGAAACACTGCATGTTGGTGAAGGGCATATTGAAGAAGGATCAGCCGAGTGGAGAACAACTCCATTTGGCTCACTAACTTCACACACCATCAGGCTTCCAAGCAGCTCTCAAGGAAACTCAGTTTTCACACTCTATGCTTAGTGCCCTTTGAGTGCCTAGGACTGAAATGAAGCTTGGTGAGCATCCCACACAAACGAATGCTCCACATGCGGGTTTCACATGCCACCAACTCCACATTCACAGGCAACTTCAGCGCCACAGCCGTTTTCAGATAGCCCTCAATGCAAAGGCTCTAGACGCAAATATTGGTGTGAGAGCTAATTCAATCAAGGAAACACTGCATGTTGGTGAAGGGCATATTGAAGAAGGATCAGCCGAGTGGTTCTTGTGGGAGAACAACTCCATTTGGCTCACTAACTTCACACACCATCAGGCTTCCAAGCAGCTCTCAAGGAAACTCAGTTTTCACACTCTATGCTTAGTGCCCTTTGAGTGCATTATCTAGGAATGAACCTGGTAGAGCATCCCACACAAACGAATGCCCCACATGCGGGTTTCACATGCCACCAACTCCACATTCACAGGCAACTTCAGCGCCACAGCCGTTTTCAGATAGCCCTCAATGTAAAGGCTCTAGAAGCAAATATTGGTGTGAGAGCTAATTCAATCAAGGAAACACTGCATGTTGGTGCAGGGCATATTGAAGAAGGATCAGCCGAGTGGTTCTTGTGGGAGAACAACTCCATTTGGCTCACTAACTTCACACACCATCAGGCTTCCAAGGAGCTCTCAAGGAAACTCAGTTTTCACACTCTATGCTTACTGCTCTTTGTGTGCCTAGGACTGAAATGATGATTGGTGAGCATCCCACACAAACGAATGCTCCACATGCGGGTTTCACATGCCACCAACTCCACATTCACAGGCAACTTCAGCGCCACAGCCGTTTTCAGATAGCCCTCAATGCAAAGGCTCTAGACGCATATATTGGTGTGAGAGCTAATTCAATCAAGGAAACACTGCATGATGGTGAAGGGCATACTGAAGAAGAATCAGCCGAGTGGTTCTTGTGGGAGAACAACTCCATTTAGCCCACTAACTTCACACACCATCAGGCTTCCGAGCAGCTCTCAAGGAAACTCAGTTTTCACACTCTATGCTTAGTGCCCTTTGAGTGCATTATCTAGGAATGAACCTGGTAGAGCATCCCACACAAACGAATGCTCCACATGCGGGTTTCACATGCCACCAACTCCACATTCACAGGCAACTTCAGCGCCACAGCCGTTTTCAGATAGACCTCAATGCAAAGGCTCTAGACGCAAATATTGGTGTGAGAGCTAATTCTATCAAGGAAACACTGCATGATGGTGAAGGGCATACTGAAGAAGAATCAGCCGAGTGGTTCTTGTGGGAGAACAACTCCATTTGGCTCACTAACTTCACACACCATCAGGCTTCCAAGCAGCTCTCAAGGAAACTCAGTTTTCACACTCTATGCTTAGTGCCCTTTGAGTGCCTAGGACTGAAATGAAGCTTGGTGAGCATCCCACACAAACCAATGCTCCACATGCGGGTTTCACATGCCACCAACTCCGCATTCACAGGCAACTTCAGCGCCACAGCCGTTTTCAGATAGCCCTCAATGCAAAGGATCTAGACGCAAATATTGGTGTGAGAGCTAATTCAATCAAGGAAACACTGCATGTTGGTGAAGCACATATTGAAGAAGGATCAGCCGAGTGGTTCTTGTGGGAGAACAACTCCATTTGGCTCACTAACTTCACACACCATCAGGCTTCCAAGCAGCTCTCAAGGAAACTCAGTTTTCGCACTCTATGCTTAGTGCCCTTTGAGTGCATTATCTAGGAATGAACCTGGTAGAGCATCAAACACAAACGAATGCTCCACATGCGGGTTTCACATGCCAACAACTCCACATTCACAGGCAACTTCAGCGCCACAGCCGTTTTCAGATAGCCCTCAATGCAAAGGCTCTAGACGCAAATATTGGTGTGAGAGCTAATTCAATCAAGGAAACACTGCATGTTGGTGAAGGGCATATTGAAGAAGGATCAACCGAGTGATTCTTGTGGGAGAACAACTCCATTTATCCCACTAACTTCACACACCATCAGGCTTCCAAGCAGCTCTCAAGGAAACTCCGTTTTCACACTCTATGCTTAGTGCCCTTTGAGTGCATTATCTAGGAATGAACCTGGTAGAGCATCCCACACAAACGAATGCTCCACATGCGGGTTTCACATGCCACCAACTCCACATTCACAGGCAACTTCAGCGCCACAGCCGTTTTCAGATAGCCCTCAAAGCAAAGGCTCTAGACGCAAATATTGGTGTGAGAGCTAATTCAATCAAGGAAACACTGCATGTTGGTGAAGGGCATTTTGAAGAACGGTCAGCCGAGTGGTTCTTGTGGGAGAACAACTCCATTTGGTTCACTAACTTCACACACCATCAGGCTTCCAAGCAGCTCTCAAGGAAACTCAGTTTTCACACTCTATTCTTAGTGCCCTTTGAGTGCCTAGGACTGAAATCATGCTTGGTGAGCATCCCACACAAACGAATGAATTCTCCACATGCGGGTTTCACATGCCACCAACTCCACATTCACAGGCACCTTCAGCGCCACAGCCGTTTTCAGATAGCCCTCAATGCAAAGGCTCTAGTCGCAAACATTGGTGTGAGAGCAAATTCAATCAAGGAAACACTGCATGTTGGTGAAGGGCATATTGAAGAAGAATCAACCGAGTGGTTCTTGTGGGAGAACAACTCCATTTGGCTCACTAACTTCACACACCATCAGGCTTCCAAGCAGCTCTCAAGGAAACTCAGTTTTCACACTCTATGCTTAGTGCCCTTTGAGTGCATTTTCTAGGAATGAACCTGGTAGAGCATCCCACACAAACGAATGCTGCACATGCGGGTTTCACATGCCACTAACTCCACATTCACAGGCAACTTCAGTGCCACAGCCGTTTTCAGATAGCCCTAAATGCAAAGGATCTAGACGCAAATATTGGTGTGAGAGCTAATTCAATCAAGGAAACACTGCATGTTCGTGAAGGGCATATTGAAGAAGAATCAGCCGAGTGGTTCTTGTGGGAGAACAACTCCATTTGGCTCACTAACTTCACACACCATCAGGCTTCCAAGCAGCTCTCAAGGAAACTCAGTTTTCACACTCTATGCTTAGTGCCCTTTGAGTGCATTATCTAGGAATGAACCTGGTAGAGCATCCCACACAAACGAATGCTCCACATGCGGGTTTCACATGCCACCAACTCCACATTCACAGGCAACTTCAGCGCCACAGCCGTTTTCAGAAAGCCCTAAATGCAAAGGCTCTAGACGCAAATATTGATGTGAGAGCTAATTCAATCAAGGAAACACTGCATGTTGGTGAAGGGCATATTGAAGAAGGATCAGCCGAGTGGTTCTTGTGGGAGAACAACTCCATTTGGCTCACTAACTTCACACACCATCAGGCTTCCAAGCAGCTCTCAAGGAACTCAGTTTTCACACTCTATGCTTAGTGCCCTTTGAGTGCATTATCTAGGAATGAACCTGGTAGAGCATCCCACACAAACGAATGCTCCACATGCGGGTTTCACATGCCACCAACTCCACATTCACAGGCAACTTCAGTGCCACAGCCGTTTTCAGATAGCCCTGAATGCAAAGGCTCTAGACGCAAATATTGGTGTGAGAGCTAATTCAATCAAGGAAACACTGCATGTTGGTGAAGGGCATATTGAAGAAGGATCAGCCGAGTGGTTCTTGTGGGAGAACAACTCCATTTGGCTCACTAACTTCACACACCATCAGGCTTCCAAGCAGCTCTCAAGGAAACTCCGTTTTCCCACTCTATGCTTAGTGCCGTTTGAGTGCCTAGGACTGAAATGAAGCTTGGTGAGCATCCCACACAAACGAATGCTCCACATGCGGGTTTCACATGCCACCAACTCCACATTCACAGGCAACTTCAGCGCCACAGCCATTTTCAGATAGCCCTCAATGCAAAGGCTCTGGACGCAAATATTGGTGTGAGAGCTAATTCAATCAAGGAAACACTGCATGTTGGTGAAGGGCATATTGAAGAAGGATCAGCCGAGTGGTTCTTGTGGGAGAACAACTCCATTTGGCTCACTAACTTCACACACCATCAGGCTTCCAAGCAGCTCTCAAGGAAACTCAGTTTTCACACTCTATGCTTAGTGCCCTTTGAGTGCATTATCTAGGAATGAACCTGGTAGAGCATCCCACACAAACGAATGCTCCACATGCGGGTTTCACATGCCACCAACTCCACATTCACAGGCAACTTCAGCGCCACAGCCGTTTTCAGATAGCCCTCAATGCAAAGGCTCTAGACGCAAATATTGGTGTGAGAGCTAATTCAATCAAGGAAACACTGCATGTTGGTGAAGGGCATATTGAAGAAGGATCAGCCGAGTGGTTCTTGTGGGAGAACAACTCCATTTGGCTCACTAACTTCACACACCATCAGGCTTCCAAGCAGCTCTCAAGGAAACTCAGTTTTCACACTCTATGCTTAGTGCCCTTTGAGTGCATTATCTAGGAATGAACCTGGTAGAGCATCCCACACAAACGAATGCCCCACATGCGGGTTTCACATGCCACCAACTCCACATTCACAGGCAACTTCAGCGCCACAACCGCTTTCAGATAGCCCTCAATGTAAAGGCTCTAGAAGCAAATATTGGTGTGAGAGCTAATTCAATCAAGGAAACACTGCATGTTGGTGAAGGGCATATTGAAGAAGGATCAGCCGAGTGGTTCTTGTGGGAGAACAACTCCATTTGGCTCACTAACTTCACACACCATCAGGCTTCCAAGCAGCTCTCAAGGAAACTCCGTTTTCACACTCTATGCTTAGTGCCCTTTGAGTGCCTAGGACTGAAATGAAGCTTGGTGAGCATCCCACACAAACGAATGCTCCACATGCGGGTTTCACATGCCACCAACTCCACATTCACAGGCAACTTCAGCGCCACAGCCGTTTTCAGATAGCCCTCAATGCAAAGGCTCTAGACGCAAATATTGGTGTGAGAGCTAATTCAATCAAGGAAACACTGCATGTTGGTGAAGGGCATATTGAAGAAGGATCAGCCGAGTGGTTCTTGTGGGAGAACAACTCCATTTGGCTCACTAACTTCACACACCATCAGGCTTCCAAGCAGCTCTCAAGGAAACTCCGTTTTCACACTCTATGCTTAGTGCCCTTTGAGTGCATTATCTAGAATGAACCTGGTAGAGCATCCCACACAAACGATGCCCCACATGCGGGTTTCACATGCCACCAACTCCACATTCACAGGCAACTTCAGCGCACAGCCGCTTTCAGATAGCCCTCAATGCAAAGGCTCTAGAAGCAAATATTGGTGTGAGAGCTAATTCAATCAAGGAAACACTGCATGTTGGTTCAGGGCATATTGAAGAAGGATCAGCCGAGTGGTTCTTGTGGGAGAACAACTCCATTTGGCTCACTACCTTCACACACCATCAGGCTTCCAAGCAGCTCTCAAGGAAACTCAGTTTTCACACTCTATGCTTAGTGCCCTTTGAGTGCCTAGGACTGAAATGAAGCTTGGTGAGCATCCCACACAAACGAATGCTCCACATGCGGGTTTCACATGCCACCAACTCCACATTCACAGCAACTTCAGCGCCACAGCCGTTTTCAGATAGCCCTCAATGCAAAGGCTCTAGACGCAAATATTGGTGTGAGAGCTAATTCAATCAAGGAAACACTGCATGTTGGTGAAGGGCATATTGAAGAAGGATCAGCCGAGTGGTTCTTGTGGGAGAACAACTCCATTTGGCTCACTAACTTCACACACTATCAGGCTTCCAAGCAGCTCTCAAGGAAACTCAGTTTTCACACTCTATGCTTAGTGCCCTTTGAGTGCATTATCTAGGAATGAACCTGGTAGAGCATCCCACACAAACGAATGCTCCACATGCGGGTTTCACATGCCACCAACTCCAACATTCACAGGCAACTTCAGCGCCACAGCCGTTTTCAGATAGCCCTCAATGCAAAGGCTCTAGACGCAAATGTTGGTGTGAGAGCTAATTCAATCAAGGAAACACTGCATGTTGGTGCAGGGCATATTGAAGAAGGATCAGCCGAGTGGAGAACAACTCCATTTTGGCTCACTAACTTCACACACCATCAGGCTTCCAAGCAGCTCTCAAGGAAACTCCGTTTTCACACTCTATGCTTAGTGCCCTTTGAGTGCCTAGGACTGAAATGAAGCTTGGTGAGCATCCCACACAAACGAATGCTCCACATGCGGGTTTCACATGCCACCAACTCCACATTCACAGGCAACTTCAGCGCCACAGCCGTTTTCAGATAGCCCTCAATGCAAAGGCTCTAGACGCAAATATTGGTGTGAGAGCTAATTCAATCAAGGAAACACTGCATGTTGGTGAAGGGCATATTGAAGAAGGATCAGCCGAGTGGTTCTTGTGGGAGAACAACTCCATTTGGCTCACTAACTTCACACACCATCAGCTTCCAAGCAGCTCTCAAGGAAACTCCGTTTTCACACTCTATGCTTAGTGCCCTTTGAGTGCATTATCTAGGAATGAACCTGGTAGAGCATCCCACACAAACGAATGCCCACATGCGGGTTTCACATGCCACCAACTCCACATTCACAGGCAACTTCAGCGCCACAGCCGCTTTCAGATAGCCCTCAATGTAAAGGCTCTAGAAGCAAATATTGGTGTGAGAGCTAATTCAATCAAGGAAACACTGCATGTTGGTGCAGGGCATATTGAAGAAGGATCAGCCGAGTGGTTCTTGTGGGAGAACAACTCCATTTGGCTCACTAACTTCACACACCATCAGGCTTTCAAGCAGCTCTCAAGGAAACTCAGTTTTCACACTCTATGCTTAGTGCCCTTTGAGTGCCTAGGACTGAAATGAAGCTTGGTGAGCATCCCACACAAACGAATGCTGCACATGCGGGTTTCACATGCCACCAACTCCGCATTCACAGGCAACTTCAGCGCCACAGCCGTTTTCAGATAGCCCTCAATGCAAAGGCTCTAGACGCAAATATTGGTGTGAGAGCTAATTCAATCAAGGAAACACTGCATGTTGGTGAAGCACATATTGAAGAAGGATCAGCCGAGTGGTTCTTGTGGGAGAACAACTCCATTTGGCTCACTAACTTCACACACCATCAGGCTTCCAAGCAGCTCTCAAGGAAACTCAGTTTTCACACTCTATGCTTAGTGCCCTTTGAGTGCATTATCTAGGAATGAACCTGGTAGAGCATCCCACACAAACGAATGCTCCACATGCGGGTTTCACATGCCAACAACTCCACATTCACAGGCAACTTCAGCGCCACAGCCGTTTTCAGATAGCCCTCAATGCAAAGGCTCTAGACGCAAATATTGGTGTGAGAGCTAATTCAATCAAGGAAACACTGCATGTTGGTGAAGGGCATATTGAAGAAGGATCAACCGAGTGATTCTTGTGGGAGAACAACTCATTTATCCCACTAACTTCACACACCATCAGGCTTCCAAGCAGCTCTCAAGGAAACTCCGTTTTCACACTCTATGCTTAGTGCCCTTTGAGTGCATTATCTAGGAATGAACCTGGTAAAGCATCCCACACAAACGAATGCTCCACATGCGGGTTTCACATGCCACCAACTCCACATTCACAGGCAACTTCAGCGCCACAGCCGTTTTCAGATAGCCCTCAATGCAAAGGCTCTAGACGCAAATATTGGTGTGAGAGCTAATTCAATCAAGGAAACAGTGCATGTTGGTGAAGGGCATATTGAAGAAGGATCAGCCGAGTGGTTCTTGTTAGTGAACAACTCCATTTGGCTCACTAACTTCACACACCATCAGGCTTCCAAGCAGCTCTCAAGGAAACTCAGTTTTCACACTCTATGCTTAGTGCCCTTTGAGTGCCTAGGACTGAAATGAAGCTTGGTGAGCATCCCACACAAACGAATGCTGCACATGCGGGTTTCAAGACACTAGCCACACCACCAACTCCACATTCACAGGCAACTTCAGCGCCACAGCCGTTTTCAGATAGCCCTCAATGTAAAGGCTCTAGAAGCAAATATTGCTGTGAGAGCTAATTCAATCAAGGAAACACTGCATGTTGGTGAAGGGCATATTGAAGAAGGATCAGCTGAGTGGTTCTTGTGGGAGAACAACTCCATTTGGCTCACTAACTTCCCACACCATCAGGCTTCCAAGCAGCTCTCAAGGAAACTCAGTTTTCACACTCTATGCTTAGTGCTCTTTGTGTGCCTAGGGCTTAAATGATGCTTGGTCAGCATCCCACACAAACGAATGCTCCACATGCGGATTTCACATGCCACCAACTCCACATTCACAGCAACTTCAGCGCCACAGCCGTTTTCAGATAGCCCTCAATGCAAAGGCTCTAGACGCAAATATTGGTGTGAGAGCTAATTCAATCAAGGAAACACGGCATGTTGGTGAAGGGCATATTGAAGAAGGATCAACGAGTGGTTCTTGTGGAGAACAACTCCATTTGGCTCACTAACTTCACACACCATGAGGCTTCCAAGCAGCTCTCAAGGAAACTCAGTTTTCACACTCTATGCTTAGTGCCCTTTGAGTGCCTAGACTGAAATGAACCTTGGTGAGCATCCCACACAAACGAATGCTCCAAATGTGGGTTTCACATGCACCAACTCCACATTCACAGGCAACTTCAGCGCCACAGCCGTTTTCAGATAGCCCTCAATGCAAAGGATCTAGATGCAAATATTGGTGTGAGAGCTAATTCAATCAAGGAAACACTGCATGTTGGTGAAGGGCATATTGAAGAAGGATCAGCCGAGTGGTTCTTGTGGGAGAACAACTCCATTTGGCTCACTACTTCACACACTATCAGGCTTCCAAGCAGCTCTCAAGGAAACTCAGTTTTCACACTCTATGCTTAGTGCCCTTTGAGTGCATTATCTAGGAATGAACCTGGTAGAGCATCCCACACAAACGAATGCTCCACATGCGGGTTTCACATGCCACCAACTCCACATTCACAGGCAACTTCAGCGCCACAGCCGTTTTCAGATAGCCCTCAATGCAAAGGCTCTAGACGCAAATGTTGGTGTGAGAGCTAATTCAATCAAGGAAACACTGCATGATGGTGAAGGGCATATTGAAGAAGGATCAGCCGAGTGGAGAACAACTCCATTTGGCTCACTAACTTCACACACCATCAGGCTTCCAAGCAGCTCTCAAGGAAACTCCGTTTTCACACTCTATGCTTAGTGCCCTTTGAGTGCCTAGGACTGAAATGAAGCTTGGTGAGCATCCCACACAAACGAATGCTCCACATGCGGGTTTCACATGCCACCAACTCCACATTCACAGGCAACTTCAGCGCCACAGCCGTTTTCAGATAGCCCTCAATGCAAAGGCTCTAGACGCAAATATTGGTGTGAGAGCTAATTCAATCAAGGAAACACTGCATGTTGGTGAAGGGCATATTGAAGAAGGATCAGCCGAGTGGTTCTTGTGGGAGAACAACTCCATTTGGCTCACTAACTTCACACACCATCAGGCTTCCAAGCAGCTCTCAAGGAAACTCAGTTTTCACACTCTATGCTTAGTGCCCTTTGAGTGCATTATCTAGGAATGAACCTGGTAGAGCATCCCACACAAAGGAATGCCCCACATGCGGGTTTCACATGCCACCAACTCCACATTCACAGGCAACTTCAGCGCCACAGCCGCTTTCAGATAGCCCTCAATGTAAAGGCTCTAGAAGCAAATATTGGTGTGAGAGCTAATTCAATCAAGGAAACACTGCATGTTGGTGCAGGGCATATTGAAGAAGGATCAGCCGAGTGGTTCTTGTGGGAGAACAACTCCATTTGGCTCACTAACTTCACACACCATCAGGCTTCCAAGCAGCTCTCAAGGAAACTCAGTTTTCACACTCTATGCTTAGTGCCCTTTGAGTGCATTATCTAGGAATGAACCTGGTAGAGCATCCCACACAAACGAATGCTCCACATGCGGGTTTCACATGCCAACAACTCCACATTCACAGGCAACTTCAGCGCCACAGCCATTTTCAGATAGCCCTCAATGCAAAGGCTCTAGACGCAAATATTGGTGTGAGAGCTAATTCAATCAAGGAAACACTGCATGTTGGTGAAGGGCATATTGAAGAAGGATCAACCGAGTGATTCTTGTGGGAGAACAACTCCATTTATCCCACTAACTTCACACACCATCAGGCTTCCAAGCAGCTCTCAAGGAAACTCAGTTTTCACACTCTGTGCTTAGTGCCCTTTGAGTGCATTATCTAGGAATGAACCTGGTAGAGCATCCCACACAAACCAATGCTCCACATGCGGGTTTCACATGCCACCAACTCCACATTCACAGGCAACTTCAGCGCCACAGCCGTTTTCAGATAGCCCTCAATGCAAAGGCTCTAGACGCAAATATTGGTGTGAGAGCTAATTCAATCAAGGAAACACTGCATGTTGGTGAAGGGCATATTGAAGAAGGATCAGCCGAGTGGTTCTTGTGAGTGAACAACTCCATTTGGCTCACTAACTTCACACACCATCAGGCTTCCAAGCAGCTCTCAAGGAAACTCAGTTTTCACACTCTATGCTTAGTGCCCTTTGAGTGCATTATCTAGGAATGAACCTGGTAGAGCATCCCACACAAACGAATGCTCCACATGCGGGTTTCACATGCCACCAACTCCACATTCACAGGCAACTTCAGCGCCACAGCCGTTTTCAGATAGCCCTCAATGCAAAGGCTCTAGACGCAAATATTGGTGTGAGAGCTAATTCAATCAAGGAAACACTGCATGTTGGTGAAGGGCATATTGAAGAAGGATCGGTCGAGTGGTTCTTGTGAGAGAAGAACTCCATTTGGCTCACTAACTTCACACACCATCAGGCTTCCAAGCAGCTCTCAAGGAAACTCAGTTTTCACACTCTATGCTTAGTGCCCTTTGAGTGCCTAGGACTGAAATGAAGCTTGGTGAGCATCCCACACAAACGAATGCTGCAAATGCGGGTTTCACATGCCACCAACTCCACATTCACAGGCAACTTCAGCGCCACAGCCATTTTCAGATAGCCCTCAATGTAAAGGCTCTAGACGCAAATATTGCTGTGAGAGCTAATTCAATCAAGGAAACACTGCATGTTGGTGAAGGGCATATTGAAGAAGGATCAGCTGAGTGGTTCTTGTGGGAGAACAACTCCATTTGGCTCACTAACTTCCCACACCATCAGGCTTCCAAGCAGCTCTCAAGGAAACTCAGTTTTCACACTCTATGCTTAGTGCTCTTTGTGTGCCTAGGGCTTAAATGATGCTTGGTCAGCATCCCACACAAACGAATGCTCCACATGCGGATTTCACATGCCACCAACTCCACATTCAGAGGCAACTTCAGCGCCACAGCCGTTTTCAGATAGCCCTCAATGCAAAGGATCTAGACGCAAATATTGGTGTGAGAGCTAATTCAATCAAGGAAACACGGCATGTTGGTGAAGGGCATATTGAAGAAGGATCAACCGAGTGGTTCTTGTGGGAGAACAACTCCATTTGGCTCACTAACTTCACACACCATGAGGCTTCCAAGCAGCTCTCAAGGAAACTCAGTTTTCACACTCTATGCTTAGTGCCCTTTGAGTGCCTAGACTGAAATGAACCTTGGTGAGCATCCCACACAAACGAATGCTCCAAATGTGGGTTTCACATGCCACCAACTCCACATTCACAGGCAACTTCAGCGCCACAGCCGTTTTCAGATAGCCCTCAATGCAAAGGATCTAGATGCAAATATTGGTGTGAGAGCTAATTCAATCAAGGAAACACTGCATGTTGGTGAAGGGCATACTGAAGAAGAATCAGACGAGTGGTTCTTGTGGGAGAACAACTCCATTTGGCTCACTAACTTCACACACCATCAGGCTTTCAAGCAGCTCTCAAGGAAACTCAGTTTTCACACTCTATGCTTAGTGCCCTTTGAGTGCATTATCTAGGAATGAACCTGGTAGAGCATCCCACACAAACGAATGCTCCACATGCGGGTTTCACATGCCACCAACTCCACATTCACAGGCAACTTCAGCGCCACAGCCGTTTTCAGATAGCCCTCAATGCAAAGGTTCTAGACGCAAATATTGGTGTGAGAGCTAATTCAATCAAGGAAACACTGCATGTTGGTGCAGGGCATATTGAAGAAGGATCAGCCGAGTGGTTCTTGTGGGAGAACAACTCCATTTGGCTCACTAACTTCACACACCATCAGGCTTCCAAGCAGCTCTCAAGGAAGCTCAGTTTTCACACTCTATTCTTAGTGCCCTTTGAGTGCCTAGGACTGAAATCATGCTTGGTGAGCATCCCACACGAACGAATGAATGCTCCACATGCGGGTTTCACATGCCACCAACTCCACATTCACAGGCACCTTCAGCGCCACAGCCGTTTTCAGATAGCCCTCAATGCAAAGGCTCTAGTCGCAAACATTGGTGTGAGAGCAAATTCAATCAAGGAAACACTGCATGTTGGTGAAGGGCATATTGAAGAAGGATCAACCAAGTGATTCTTGTGGGAGTACAACTCCATTTGGCTCACTAACTTCACACACCATCAGGCTTCCAAGCAGCTCAAGGAAACTCAGTTTTCACACTCTATGCTTAGTGCCCTTTGAGTGCATTTTCTAGGAATGAACCTGGTAGAGCATCCCACACAAACGAATGCTCCACATGCGGGTTTCACATGCCACCAACTCCACATTCACAGGCAACTTCAGTGCCACAGCCGTTTTCAGATAGCCCTCAATGCAAAGGATCTAGACGCAAATATTGGTGTGAGAGCTAATTCAATCAAGGAAACACTGCATGTTGGTGAAGGGCATACTGAAAAAGGATCAGCCGAGTGGTTCTTGTGGGAGAACAACTCCATTTGGCTCACTAACTTCACACACCATCAGGCTTCCAAGCAGCTCTCAAGGAAACTCCGTTTTCACACTCTATGCTTAGTGCGCTTTGAGTGCCTAGGACTGAAATGAAGCTTGGTGAGCATCCCACACAAACGAATGCTCCACATGCGGGTTTCACATGCCACCAACTCCACATTCACAGGCAACTTCAGCGCCACAGCCGTTTTCAGATAGCCCTCAATGCAAAGGATCTAGACGCAAATATTGGTGTGAGAGCTAATTCAATCAAGGAAACACTGCATGTTGGTGAAGGGCATATTGAAGAAGGATCAGCCGAGTGGTTCTTGTGGGAGAACAACTCCATTTGGCTCACTAACTTCACACACCATCAGGCTTCCAAGCAGCTCTCAAGGAAACTTAGTTTTCACACTCTATGCTTAGTGCCCTTTGAGTGCATTATCTAGGAATGAACCTGGTAGAGCATCCCAAACAAACGAATGCTCCACATGCGGGTTTCACATGCCACCAACTCCACATTCACAGGCAACTTCAGCGCCACAGCCGTTTTCAGATAGCCCTCAATGCAAAGGTTCTAGACGCAAATATTGGTGTGAGAGCTAATTCAATCAAGGAAACACTGCATGTTGGTGAAGGGCATATTGAAGAAGGATCAGCCGAGTGGTTCTTGTGGGAGAACAACTCCATTTGGCTCACTAACTTCACACACCATCAGGCTTCCAAGCAGCTCTCAAGGAAACTCAGTTTTCACACTCTATGCTTAGTGCCCTTTGAGTGCCTAGGACTAAATGAAGCTTGGTGAGCATCCCACACAAACCAATGCTCCACATGCGGGTTTCACATGCCACCAACTCCACATTCACAGGCAACTTCAGCGCCACAGCCGTTTTCAGATAGACCTCAATGCAAAGGATCTAGACGCAAATATTGGTGTGAGAGCTAATTCAATCAAGGAAACACTGCATGTTGGTGAAGGGCATACTGAAGAAGGCTTAGCTGAGTGGTTCTTGTGGGAGAACAACTCCATTTGGCTCACTAACTTCACACACCATCAGGCTTCCAAGCAGCTCTCAAGTAAACTCAGTTTTCACACTCTATGCTTAGTGCCCTTTGAGTGCATTATCTTGGAATGAACCTGGTAGAGCATCCCACACAAACGAATGCTCCACATGCGGGTTTCACATGCCACCAACTCCACATTCACAGGCAACTTCAGCGCCACAGCCGTTTTCAGATAGCCCTCAATGCAAAGGATTTAGACGCAAATATTGGTGTGAGAGCTAATTCAATCAAGGAAACACTGCATGTTAGTGAAGGGCATATTGAAGAAGGATCAGCCGAGTGGTTCTTGTGGGAGAACAACTCCATTTGGCTCACTAACTTCACACACCATCAGGCTTCCAAGCAGCTCTCAAGGAAACTCCGTTTTCACACTCTATGCTTAGTGCCCTTTGAGTGCCTAGGACTGAAATGAAGCTTGGTGAGCATCCCACACAAACGAATGCTCCACATGCGGGTTTCACATGCCACCAACTCCACATTCACAGGCAACTTCAGCGCCACAGCCGTTTTCAGATAGCCCTCAATGCAAAGGATCTAGACGCAAATATTGGTGTGAGAGCTAATTCAATCAAGGAAACACTGCATGTTGGTGAAGGGCATACTGAAGAAGGATCAGCTGAGTGGTTCTTGTGGGAGAACAACTCCATTTGGCTCACTAACTTCACACACCATCAGGCTTCCAAGCAGCTCTCAAGGAAACTCAGTTTTCACACTCTATGCTTAGTGCCCTTTGAGTGCATTATCTAGGAATGAACCTGGTAGAGCATCCCACACAAACGAATGCTCCACATGCGGGTTTCACATGCCACCAACTCCACATTCACAGGCAACTTCAGCGCCACAGCCGTTTTCAGATAGCCCTCAATGCAAAGGCTCTAGACGCAAATATTGGTGTGAGAGCTAAGTCAATCAAGGAAACACTGCATGTTGGTAAAGGGCATATTGAAGAAGGATCAGCCGAGTGGTTCTTGTGGGAGAACAACTCCATTTGGCTCACTAACTTCACACACCATCAGGCTTCCAAGCAGCTCTCAAGGAAACTTAGTTTTCACACTCTATGCTTAGTGCCCTTTGAGTGCATTTTCTAGGAATGAACGTGGTAGAGCATCCCACACAAACGAATGCTCCACATGCGGGTTTCACATGCCACCAACTCCACATTCACAGGCAACTTCAGCGCCACAGCCGTTTTCAGATAGCCCTCAATGCAAAGGCTCTAGACGCAAATATTGGTGTGAGAGCTAATTCAATCAAGGAAACACTGCATGTTGGTAAAGGGCATATTGAAGAAGGATCAGCCGAGTGGTTCTTGTGGGAGAACAACTCCATTTGGGTCACTAACTTCACACACCATCAGGCTTCCTAGAAGCTCTCAAGGAAACTCAGTTTTCACACTCTATGCTTAGTGCCCTTTGAGTGCCTAGGACTGAAATGAAGCTTGGTGAGCATCCCACACAAACCAATGCTCCACATGCGGGTTTCATATGCCACCAACTCCACATTCACAGGCAACTTCAGCGCCACAGCCGTTTTCAGATAGCCCTCAATGCAAAGGCTCTAGACGCAAATATTGGTGTTAGAGCTAATTCAATCAAGGAAACACTGCATGTTGGTGAAGGGCATATTGAAGAAGAATCAGACGAGTGGTTCTTGTGGGAGAACAACTCCATTTGGCTCACTAACTTCACACACCATCAGGCTTCCAAGCAGCTCTCAAGGAAACTCAGTTTTCACACTCTATGCTTAGTGCCCTTTGAGTGCATTATCTAGGAATGAACCTGGTAGAGCATCCCACACAATCGAATGCTCCACATGCGGGTTTCACATGCCACCAACTCCACATTCACAGGCAACTTCAGCGCCACAGCCGATTTCAGATAGCCCTCAATGCAAAGGATCTAGACGCAAATATTGGTGTGAGAGCTAATTCAATCAAGGAAACACTGCATGTTGGTGAAGGGCATATTGAAGAAGGGTCAGCCGAGTGGTTCTTGTGGGAGAACAACTCCATTTGGCTCACTAACTTCACACACCATCAGGCTTCCAAGCAGCTCTCAAGGAAACTCAGTTTTCACACTCTATGCTTAGTGCCCTTTGAGTGCATTATCTTGGAATGAACCTGGTAGAGCATCCCACACAAACGAATGCTCCACATGCGGGTTTCACATGCCACCAACTCCACATTCACAGGCAACTTCAGCGCCACAGCCGTTTTCAGATAGCCCTCAATGCAAAGGATTTAGACGCAAATATTGGTGTGAGAGCTAATTCAATCAAGGAAACACTGCATGTTAGTGAAGGGCATATTGAAGAAGGATCAGCCGAGTGGTTCTTGTGGGAGAACAACTCCATTTGGCTCACTAACTTCACACACCATCAGGCTTCCAAGCAGCTCTCAAGGAAACTCAGTTTTCACACTCTATGCTTAGTGCCCTTTGAGTGCCTAGGACTGAAATGAAGCTTGGTGAGCATCCCACACAAACGAATGCTCCACATGCGGGTTTCACATGCCACCAACTCCACATTCACAGGCAACTTCAGCGCCACAGCCGTTTTCAGATAGCCCTCAATGCAAAGGATCTAGACGCAAATATTGGTGTGAGAGCTAATTCAATCAAGGAAACACTGCATGTTGGTGAAGGGCATACTGAAGAAGGATCAGCTGAGTGGTTCTTGTGGGAGAACAACTCCATTTGGCTCACTAACTTCACACACCATCAGGCTTCCAAGCAGCTCTCAAGGAAACTCAGTTTTCACACTCTATGCTTAGTGCCCTTTGAGTGCATTATCTAGGAATGAACCTGGTAGAGCATCCCACACAAACGAATGCTCCACATGCGGGTTTCACATGCCACCAACTCCACATTCACAGGCAACTTCAGCGCCACAGCCGTTTTCAGATAGCCCTCAATGCAAAGGCTCTAGACGCAAATATTGGTGTGAGAGCTAAGTCAATCAAGGAAACACTGCATGTTGGTAAAGGGCATATTGAAGAAGGATCAGCCGAGTGGTTCTTGTGGGAGAACAACTCCATTTGGCTCACTAACTTCACACACCATCAGGCTTCCAAGCAGCTCTCAAGGAAACTTAGTTTTCACACTCTATGCTTAGTGCCCTTTGAGTGCATTTTCTAGGAATGAACGTGGTAGAGCATCCCACACAAACGAATGCTCCACATGCGGGTTTCACATGCCACCAACTCCACATTCACAGGCAACTTCAGCGCCACAGCCGTTTTCAGATAGCCCTCAATGCAAAGGATCTAGACGCAAATATTGGTGTCAGAGCTAATTCAATCAAGGAAACACTGCATGTTGGTGAAGGGCATATTGAAGAAGGATCAGCCGAGTGGTTCTTGTGGGAGAACAACTCCATTTGGCTCACTAACTTCACACACCATCAGGATTCCTAGCAGCTCTCAAGGAAACTCAGTTTTCACACTCTATGCTTAGTGCCGTTTGAGTGCATTATCTAAGAATGAACCTGGTAGAGCATCCCACACAAACGAATGCTCCACATGCGGGTTTCACATGCCACCAACTCCACATTCACAGGCAACTTCAGCGCCACAGCCGTTTTCAGATAGCCCTCAATGCAAAGGCTCTAGACGCAAATATTGGTGTGAGAGCTAATTCAATCAAGGAAACACTGCATGTTGGTAAAGGGCATATTGAAGAAGGATCAGCCGAGTGGTTCTTGTGGGAGAACAACTCCATTTGGGTCACTAACTTCACACACCATCAGGCTTCCTAGAAGCTCTCAAGGAAACTCAGTTTTCACACTCTATGCTTAGTGCCCTTTGAGTGCCTAGGACTGAAATGAAGCTTGGTGAGCATCCCACACAAACCAATGCTCCACATGCGGGTTTCATATGCCACCAACTCCACATTCACAGGCAACTTCAGCGCCACAGCCGTTTTCAGATAGCCCTCAATGCAAAGGATCTAGATGCAAATATTGGTGTTAGAGCTAATTCAATCAAGGAAACACTGCATGTTGGTGAAGGGCATATTGAAGAAGAATCAGACGAGTGGTTCTTGTGGGAGAACAACTCCATTTGGCTCACTAACTTCACACACCATCAGGCTTCCAAGCAGCTCTCAAGGAAACTCAGTTTTCACACTCTATGCTTAGTGCCCTTTGAGTGCATTATCTAGGAATGAACCTGGTAGAGCATCCCACACAATCGAATGCTCCACATGCGGGTTTCACATGCCACCAACTCCACATTCACAGGCAACTTCAGCGCCACAGCCGATTTCAGATAGCCCTCAATGCAAAGGATCTAGACGCAAATATTGGTGTGAGAGCTAATTCAATCAAGGAAACACTGCATGTTGGTGAAGGGCATATTGAAGAAGGGTCAGCCGAGTGGTTCTTGTGGGAGAACAACTCCATTTGGCTCACTAACTTCACACACCATCAGGCTTCCAAGCAGCTCTCAAGGAAACTCAGTTTTCACACTCTATGCTTAGTGCCCTTTGAGTGCATTATCTTGGAATGAACCTGGTAGAGCATCCCACACAAACGAATGCTCCACATGCGGGTTTCACATGCCACCAACTCCACATTCACAGGCAACTTCAGCGCCACAGCCGTTTTCAGATAGCCCTCAATGCAAAGGATTTAGACGCAAATATTGGTGTGAGAGCTAATTCAATCAAGGAAACACTGCATGTTAGTGAAGGGCATATTGAAGAAGGATCAGCCGAGTGGTTCTTGTGGGAGAACAACTCCATTTGGCTCACTAACTTCACACACCATCAGGCTTCCAAGCAGCTCTCAAGGAAACTCAGTTTTCACACTCTATGCTTAGTGCCCTTTGAGTGCCTAGGACTGAAATGAAGCTTGGTGAGCATCCCACACAAACGAATGCTCCACATGCGGGTTTCACATGCCACCAACTCCACATTCACAGGCAACTTCAGCGCCACAGCCGTTTTCAGATAGACCTCAATGCAAAGGATCTAGACGCAAATATTGGTGTGAGAGCTAATTCAATCAAGGAAACACTGCATGTTGGTGAAGGGCATACTGAAGAAGGATCAGCTGAGTGGTTCTTGTGGGAGAACAACTCCATTTGGCTCACTAACTTCACACACCATCAGGCTTCCAAGCAGCTCTCAAGGAAACTCAGTTTTCACACTCTATGCTTAGTGCCCTTTGAGTGCATTATCTAGGAATGAACCTGGTAGAGCATCCCACACAAACGAATGCTCCACATGCGGGTTTCACATGCCACCAACTCCACATTCACAGGCAACTTCAGCGCCACAGCCGTTTTCAGATAGCCCTCAATGCAAAGGCTCTAGACGCAAATATTGGTGTGAGAGCTAAGTCAATCAAGGAAACACTGCATGTTGGTAAAGGGCATATTGAAGAAGGATCAGCCGAGTGGTTCTTGTGGGAGAACAACTCCATTTGGCTCACTAACTTCACACACCATCAGGCTTCCAAGCAGCTCTCAAGGAAACTTAGTTTTCACACTCTATGCTTAGTGCCCTTTCAGTGCATTTTCTAGGAATGAACGTGGTAGAGCATCCCACACAAACGAATGCTCCACATGCGGGTTTCACATGCCACCAACTCCACATTCACAGGCAACTTCAGCGCCACAGCCGTTTTCAGATAGCCCTCAATGCAAAGGATCTAGACGCAAATATTGGTGTCAGAGCTAATTCAATCAAGGAAACACTGCATGTTGGTGAAGGGCATATTGAAGAAGGATCAGCCGAGTGGTTCTTGTGGGAGAACAACTCCATTTGGCTCACTAACTTCACACACCATCAGGATTCCTAGCAGCTCTCAAGGAAACTCAGTTTTCACACTCTATGCTTAGTGCCCTTTGAGTGCATTATCTAAGAATGAACCTGGTAGAGCATCCCACACAAACGAATGCTCCACATGCGGGTTTCACATGCCACCAACTCCACATTCACAGGCAACTTCAGCGCCACAGCCGTTTTCAGATAGCCCTCAATGCAAAGGCTCTAGACGCAAATATTGGTGTGAGAGCTAATTCAATCAAGGAAACACTGCATGTTGGTAAAGGGCATATTGAAGAAGGATCAGCCGAGTGGTTCTTGTGGGAGAACAACTCCATTTGGCTCACTAACTTCACACACCATCAGGCTTCCAAGCAGCTCTCAAGGAAACTCAGTTTTCACACTCTATGCTTAGTGCCCTTTGAGTGCATTATCTAGGAATGAACCTGGTAGAGCATCCCAAACAAACGAATGCTCCACATGCGGGTTTCACATGCCACCAACTCCACATTCACAGGCAACTTCAGCGCCACAGCCGTTTTCAGATAGCCCTCAATGCAAAGGCTCTAGATGCAAATATTGGTGTGAGAGCTAATTGAATCAAGGAAACACTGCATGTTGGTGAAGGGCATATTGAAGAAGGATCAGCCGAGTGGTTCTTGTGGGAGAACAACTCCATTTGGCTCACTAACTTCACACACCATCAGGCTTCCTAGAAGCTCTCAAGGAAACTCAGTTTTCACACTCTATGCTTAGTGCCCTTTGAGTGCCTAGGACTGAAATGAAGCTTGGTGAGCATTCCACACAAACCAATGCTCCACATGCGGGTTTCATATGCCACCAACTCCACATTCACAGGCAACTTCAGCGCCACAGCCGTTTTCAGATAGCCCTCAATGCAAAGGATCTAGATGCAAATATTGGTGTTAGAGCTAATTCAATCAAGGAAACACTGCATGTTGGTGAAGGGCATATTGAAGAAGAATCAGACGAGTGGTTCTTGTGGGAGAACAACTCCATTTGGCTCACTAACTTCACACACCATCAGGCTTCCAAGCAGCTCTCAAGGAAACTCAGTTTTCACACTCTATGCTTAGTGCCCTTTGAGTGCCTAGGACTGAAATCATGCTTGGTGAGCATCCCACACAAACGAATGAATTCTCCACATGCGGGTTTCACATGCCACCAACTCCACATTCACAGGCAACTTCAGCGCCACAGGCGTTTTCAGATAGCCCTCAATGCAAAGGCTCTAGTCGCAAATATTGGTGTGAGAGCAAATTCAATCAAGGAAACACTGCATGTTGGTGAAGGGCATATTGAAGAAGGATCAACCGAGTGGTTCTTGTGGGAGAACAACTCCATTTGGCTCACTAACTTCACACACCATCAGGCTTCCAAGCAGCTCTCAAGGAAACTCAGTTTTCACACTCTATGCTTAGTGCCCTTTGAGTGCATTTTCTAGGAATGAACCTGGTAGAGCATCCCACACAAACGAATGCTCCACATGCGGGTTTCACATGCCACCAACTCCACATTCACAGGCAACTTCAGCGCCACAGCCGTTTTCAGATAGCCCTCAATGCAAAGGCTCTAGACGCAAATATTTGTGTGAGAGCTAATTCAATCAAGGAAACACTGCATGTTAGTGAAAGACATATTGAAGAAGGATCAGCCGAATGGTTCTTGTGGGAGAACAACTCCATTTGGCTCACTAACTTCACACACCATCAGGCTTCCAAGCAGCTCTCAAGGAAACTCAGTTTTCACACTCTATTCTTAGTGCCCTTTGAGTGCCTAGGACTGAAATGATGCTTGGTGAGCATCCCACACAAACGAATGCTCCACATGCGGGTTTCACATGCAACCAACTCCACATTCACAGGCAACTTCAGCGCCACAGCCGTTTTCAGATAGCCCTCAATGCAAAGGCTCTAGACGCAAATATTGGTGTGAGAGCAAATTCAATCAAGGAAACACTGCATGTTGGTGAAGGGCATATTGAAGAAGGATCAGCCGAGTGGTTCTTGCGGGAGAACAACTCCATTTGGCTCACTAACTTCACACACCATCAGGCTTCCAAGCAGCTCAAGGAAACTCAGTTTTCACACTCTATGCTTAGTGCCCTTTGAGTGCATTTTCTAGGAATGAACCTGGTAGAGCATCCCACACAAACGAATGCTGCACATGCGGGTTTCACATGCCACCAACTGCACATTCACAGGCAACTTCAGCGCCACAGCCGTTTTCAGATAGCCCTCAATGCAAAGGCTCTAGACGCAAATATTGGTGTGAGAGCTAATTCAATCAAGGAAACACTGCATGTTGGTAAAGGGCATATTGAAGAAGGATCAGCCGAGTGGTTCTTGTGGGAGAACAACTCCATTTGGCTCACTAACTTCACACACCATCAGGCTTCCAAGCAGCTCTCAAGGAAACTCAGTTTTCACACTCTATGCTTAGTGCCCTTTGAGTGCATTTTCTAGGAATGAACCTGGTAGAGCATCCCACACAAACGAATGCTCCACATGCGGGTTTCACATGCCACCAACTCCACATTCACAGGCAACTTCAGCGCCACAGCCGTTTTCAGATAGCCCTCAATGCAAAGGCTCTAGATGCAAATATTGGTGTGAGAGCTAATTGAATCAAGGAAACACTGCATGTTGGTGAAGGGCATATTGAAGAAGGATCAGCCGAGTGGTTCTTGTGGGAGAACAACTCCATTTGGGTCACTAACTTCACACACCATCAGGCTTCCAAGCAGCTCTCAAGGAAACTCAGTTTTCACACTCTATGCTTAGTGCCCTTTGAGTGCCTAGGACTGAAATGAAGCTTGGTGAGCATCCCACACAAACCAATGCTCCACATGCGGGTTTCATATGCCACCAACTCCACATTCACAGGCAACTTCAGCGCCACAGCCGTTTTCAGATAGCCCTCAATGCAAAGGATCTAGATGCAAATATTGGTGTTAGAGCTAATTCAATCAAGGAAACACTGCATGTTGGTGAAGGGCATATTGAAGAAGAATCAGACGAGTGGTTCTTGTGGGAGAACAACTCCATTTGGCTCACTAACTTCACACACCATCAGGCTTCCAAGCAGCTCTCAAGGAAACTCAGTTTTCACACTCTATTCTTAGTGCCCTTTGAGTGCCTAGGACTGAAATCATGCTTGGTGAGCATCCCACACAAACGAATGAATTCTCCACATGCGGGTTTCACATGCCACCAACTCCACATTCACAGGCAACTTCAGCGCCACAGGCGTTTTCAGATAGCCCTCAATGCAAAGGCTCTAGTCGCAAATATTGGTGTGAGAGCAAATTCAATCAAGGAAACACTGCATGTTGGTGAAGGGCATATTGAAGAAGGATCAACCGAGTGGTTCTTGTGGGAGAACAACTCCATTTGGCTCACTAACTTCACACACCATCAGGCTTCCAAGCAGCTCTCAAGGAAACTCAGTTTTCACACTCTATGCTTAGTGCCCTTTGAGTGCATTTTCTAGGAATGAACCTGGTAGAGCATCCCACACAAACGAATGCTCCACATGCGGGTTTCACATGCCACCAACTCCACATTCACAGGCAACTTCAGCGCCACAGCCGTTTTCAGATAGCCCTCAATGCAAAGGCTCTAGACGCAAATATTGGTGTGAGAGCTAATTCAATCAAGGAAACACTGCATGTTAGTGAAAGACATATTGAAGAAGGATCAGCCGAATGGTTCTTGTGGGAGAACAACTCCATTTGGCTCACTAACTTCACACACCATCAGGCTTCCAAGCAGCTCTCAAGGAAACTCAGTTTTCACACTCTATTCTTAGTGCCCTTTGAGTGCCTAGGACTGAAATGATGCTTGGTGAGCATCCCACACAAACGAATGCTCCACATGCGGGTTTCACATGCCACCAACTGCACATTCACAGGCAACTTCAGCGCCACAGCCGTTTTCAGATAGCCCTCAATGCAAAGGCTCTAGACGCAAATATTGGTGTGAGAGCAAATTCAATCAAGGAAACACTGCATGTTGGTGAAGGGCATATTGAAGAAGGATCAGCCGAGTGGTTCTTGCGGGAGAACAACTCCATTTGGCTCACTAACTTCACACACCATCAGGCTTCCAAGCAGCTCAAGGAAACTCAGTTTTCACACTCTATGCTTAGTGCCCTTTGAGTGCATTTTCTAGGAATGAACCTGGTAGAGCATCCCACACAAACGAATGCTGCACATGCGGGTTTCACATGCCACCAACTGCACATTCACAGGCAACTTCAGCGCCACAGCCATTTTCAGATAGCCCTCAATGCAAAGGTTCTAGACGCAAATATTGGTGTGAGAGCTAATTCAATCAAGGAAACACTGCATGTTAGTGAAGGGCATATTGAAGAAGGATCAGCCGAGTGGTTCTTGTGGGAGAACAACTCCATTTGGCTCACTAACTTCACACACCATCAGGCTTCCAAGCAGCTCTCAAGGAAACTCCGTTTTCACACTCTATGCTTAGTGCCCTTTGAGTGCCTAGGACTGAAATGAAGCTTGGTGAGCATCCCACACAAACGAATGCTCCACATGCGGGTTTCACATGCCACCAACTCCACATTCACAGGCACCTTCAGCGCCACAGCCGTTTTCAGATAGCCCTCAATGCAAAGGATCTAGATGCAAATATTGGTGTTAGAGCTAATTCAATCAAGGAAACACTGCATGTTGGTGAAGGGCATATTGAAGAAGAATCAGACGAGTGGTTCTTGTGGGAGAACAACTCCATTTGGCTCACTAACTTCACACACCATCAGGCTTCCAAGCAGCTCTCAAGGAAACTCAGTTTTCACACTCTATGCTTAGTGCCCTTTGAGTGCATTATCTAGGAATGAACCTGGTAGAGCATCCCACACAAACGAATGCTCCACATGCGGGTTTCACATGCCACCAACTCCACATTCACAGGCAACTTCAGCGCCACAGCCGATTTCAGATAGCCCTCAATGCAAAGGATCTAGACGCAAATATTGGTGTGAGAGCTAATTCAATCAAGGAAACACTGCATGTTGGTGAAGGGCATATTGAAGAAGGGTCAGCCGAGTGGTTCTTGTGGGAGAACAACTCCATTTGGCTCACTAACTTCACACACCATCAGGCTTCCAAGCAGCTCTCAAGGAAACTCAGTTTTCACACTCTATGCTTAGTGCCCTTTGAGTGCATTATCTTGGAATGAACCTGGTAGAGCATCCCACACAAACGAATGCTCCACATGCGGGTTTCACATGCCACCAACTCCACATTCACAGGCAACTTCAGCGCCACAGCCGTTTTCAGATAGCCCTCAATGCAAAGGATTTAGACGCAAATATTGGTGTGAGAGCTAATTCAATCAAGGAAACACTGCATGTTAGTGAAGGGCATATTGAAGAAGGATCAGACGAGTGGTTCTTGTGGGAGAACAACTCCATTTGGCTCACTAACTTCACACACCATCAGGCTTCCAAGCAGCTCTCAAGGAAACTCAGTTTTCACACTCTATGCTTAGTGCCCTTTGAGTGCCTAGGACTGAAATGAAGCTTGGTGAGCATCCCACACAAACGAATGCTCCACATGCGGGTTTCACATGCCACCAACTCCACATTCACAGGCAACTTCAGCGCCACAGCCGTTTTCAGATAGCCCTCAATGCAAAGGCTCTAGACGCAAATATTGGTGTGAGAGCTAATTCAATCAAGGAAACACTGCATGTTGGTAAAGGGCATATTGAAGAAGGATCAGCCGAGTGGTCCTTGTGGGAGAACAACTCCATTTGGCTCACTAACTTCACACACCATCAGGCTTCCAAGCAGCTCTCAAGGAAACTCAGTTTTCACACTCTATGCTTAGTGCCCTTTGAGTGCATTTTCTAGGAATGAACCTGGTAGAGCATCCCAAACAAACGAATGCTCCACATGCGGGTTTCACATGCCACCAACTCCACATTCACAGGCAACTTCAGCGCCACAGCCGTTTTCAGATAGCCCTCAATGCAAAGGCTCTAGATGCAAATATTGGTGTGAGAGCTAATTCAATCAAGGAAACACTGCATGTTGGTGAAGGGCATATTGAAGAAGGATCAGCCGAGTGGTTCTTGTGGGAGAACAACTCCATTTGGGTCACTAACTTCACACACCATCAGGCTTCCTAGAAGCTCTCAAGGAAACTCAGTTTTCACACTCTATGCTTAGTGCCCTTTGAGTGCCTAGGACTGAAATGAAGCTTGGTGAGCATCCCACACAAACCAATGCTCCACATGCGGGTTTCATATGCCACCAACTCCACATTCACAGGCAACTTCAGCGCCACAGCCGTTTTCAGATAGCCCTCAATGCAAAGGATCTAGATGCAAATATTGGTGTTAGAGCTAATTCAATCAAGGAAACACTGCATGTTGGTGAAGGGCATATTGAAGAAGAATCAGACGAGTGGTTCTTGTGGGAGAACAACTCCATTTGGCTCACTAACTTCACACACCATCAGGCTTCCAAGCAGCTCTCAAGGAAACTCAGTTTTCACACTCTATGCTTAGTGCCCTTTGAGTGCATTATCTAGGAATGAACCTGGTAGAGCATCCCACACAAACGAATGCTCCACATGCGGGTTTCACATGCCACCAACTCCACATTCACAGGCAACTTCAGCGCCACAGCCGATTTCAGATAGCCCTCAATGCAAAGGATCTAGACGCAAATATTGGTGTGAGAGCTAATTCAATCAAGGAAACACTGCATGTTGGTGAAGGGCATATTGAAGAAGGGTCAGCCGAGTGGTTCTTGTGGGAGAACAACTCCATTTGGCTCACTAACTTCACACACCATCAGGCTTCCAAGCAGCTCTCAAGGAAACTCAGTTTTCACACTCTATTCTTAGTGCCCTTTGAGTGCCTAGGACTGAAATCATGCTTGGTGAGCATCCCACACAAACGAATGAATTCTCCACATGCGGGTTTCACATGCCACCAACTCCACATTCACAGGCAACTTCAGCGCCACAGGCGTTTTCAGATAGCCCTCAATGCAAAGGCTCTAGTCGCAAATATTGGTGTGAGATCAAATTCAATCAAGGAAACACTGCATGTTGGTGAAGGGCATATTGAAGAAGGATCAACCGAGTGGTTCTTGTGGGAGAACAACTCCATTTGGCTCACTAACTTCACACACCATCAGGCTTCCAAGCAGCTCTCAAGGAAACTCAGTTTTCACACTCTATGCTTAGTGCCCTTTGAGTGCATTTTCTAGGAATGAACCTGGTAGAGCATCCCACACAAACGAATGCTCCACATGCGGGTTTCACATGCCACCAACTCCACATTCACAGGCAACTTCAGCGCCACAGCCGTTTTCAGATAGCCCTCAATGCAAAGGCTCTAGAAGCAAATATTGGTGTGAGAGCTAATTCAATCAAGGAAACACTGCATGTTAGTGAAAGGCATATTGAAGAAGGATCAGCCAAGTGGTTCTTGTGGGAGAACAACTCCATTTGGCTCACTAACTTCACACACCATCAGGCTTCCAAGCAGCTCTCAAGGAAACTCAGTTTTCACACTCTATTCTTAGTGCCCTTTGAGTGCCTAGGACTGAAATGATGCTTGGTGAGCATCCCACACAAACGAATGCTCCACATGCGGGTTTCACATGCCACCAACTCCACATTCACAGGCAACTTCAGCGCCACAGCCGTTTTCAGATAGCCCTCAATGCAAAGGCTCTAGACGCAAATATTGGTGTGAGAGCAAATTCAATCAAGGAAACACTGCATGTTGGTGAAGGGCATATTGAAGAAGGATCAGCCGAGTGGTTCTTGCGGGAGAACAACTCCATTTGGCTCACTAACTTCACACACCATCAGGCTTCCAAGCAGCTCAAGGAAACTTAGTTTTCACACTCTATGCTTAGTGCCCTTTGAGTGCATTTTCTAGGAATGAACCTGGTAGAGCATCCCACACAAACGAATGCTGCACATGCGGGTTTCACATGCCACCAACTGCACATTCACAGGCAACTTCAGCGCCACAGCCGTTTTCAGATAGCCCTCAATGCAAAGGCTCTAGACGCAAATATTGGTGTGAGAGCTAATTCAATCAAGGAAACACTGCATGTTAGTGAAGGGCATATTGAAGAAGGATCAGCCGAGTGGTTCTTGTGGGAGAACAACTCCATTTGGCTCACTAACTTCACACACCATCAGGCTTCCAAGCAGCTCTCAAGGAAACTCAGTTTTCACACTCTATGCTTAGTGCCCTTTGAGTGCCTAGGACTGAAATGAAGCTTGGTGAGCATCCCACACAAACGAATGCTCCACATGCGGGTTTCACATGCCACCAACTCCACATTCACAGGCACCTTCAGCGCCACAGCCGTTTTCAGGTAGCCCTCAATACAAAGGCTCTAGACGCAAATATTGGTGTGAGAGCTAATTCAATCAAGGAAACACTGCATGTTGGTGAAGGGCATATTGAAGAAGGGTCAGCCGAGTGGTTCTTGTGGGAGAACAACTCCATTTGGCTCACTAACTTCACACACCATCAGGCTTCCAAGCAGCTCTCAAGGAAACTCAGTTTTCACACTCTATTCTTAGTGCCCTTTGAGTGCCTAGGACTGAAATCATGCTTGGTGAGCATCCCACACAAACGAATGAATTCTCCACATGCGGGTTTCACATGCCACCAACTCCACATTCACAGGCACCTTCAGCGCCACAGCCGTTTTCAGATAGCCCTCAATGCAAAGGCTCTAGACGCAAATATTGGTGTGAGAGCAAATTCAATCAAGGAAACACTGCATGTTGGTGAAGGGCATATTGAAGAAGAATCAACCGAGTGGTTCTTGTGGGAGAACAACTCCATTTGGCTCACTAACTTCACACACCATCAGGCTTCCAAGCAGCTCAAGGAAACTCAGTTTTCACACTCTATGCTTAGTGCCCTTTCAGTGCATTTTCTAGGAATGAACCTGGTAGAGCATCCCAAACAAACGAATGCTCCACATGCGGGTTTCACATGCCACCAACTCCACATTCACAGGCAACTTCAGCGCCACAGGCGTTTTCAGATAGCCCTCAATGCAAAGGCTCTAGTCGCAAATATTGGTGTGAGAGCTAATTCAATCAAGGAAACACTGCATGTTGGTGAAGGGCATATTGAAGAAGAATCAACCGAGTGGTTCTTGTGGGAGAACAACTCCATTTGGCTCACTAACTTCACACACCATCAGACTTCCAAGCAGCTCTCAAGGAAACTCAGTTTTCACACTCTATGATTAGTGCCCTTTGAGTGCATTTTCTAGGAATGAACCTGGTAGAGCATCCCACACAAACGAATGCTGCACATGCGGGTTTCACATGCCACCAACTCCACATTCACAGGCAACTTCAGCGCCACAGCTGTTTTCAGATAGCCCTCAATGCAAAGGCTCTAGACGCAAATATTGGTGTGAGAGCTAATTCAATCAAGGAAACACTGCATGTTAGTGAAAGGCATATTGAAGAAGGATCAGCCGAATGGTTCTTGTGGGAGAACAACTCCATTTGGCTCACTAACTTCACACACCATCAGGCTTCCAAGCAGCTCTCAAGGAAACTCCGTATTCACACTCTATGCTTAGTGCCCTTTCAGTGCCTAGGACTGAAATGAAGCTTGGTGAGCATCCCACACAAACGAATGCTCCACATGCGGGTTTCACATGCCACCAACTCCACATTCACAGGCAACTTCAGCGCCACAGCCGTTTTCAGATAGCCCTCAAAGCAAAGGATCTAGACGCAAATATTGGTGTGAGAGCTAATTCAATCAAGGAAACACTGCATGTTGGTGAAGGGCATATTGAAGAAGGGTCAGCCGAGTGGTTCTTGTGGGAGAACAACTCCATTTGGCTCACTAACTTCACACACCATCAGGCTTCCAAGCAGCTCTCAAGGAAACTCAGTTTTCACACTCTATTCTTAGTGCCCTTTGAGTGCCTAGGACTGAAATGAAGCTTGGTGAGCATCCCACACAAACCAATGCTCCACATGCGGGTTTCACATGCCACCAACTCCACATTCACAGGCAACTTCAGCGCCACAGCTGTTTTCAGATAGCCCTCAATGCAAAGGCTCTAGACGCAAATATTGGTGTGAGAGCTAATTCAATCAAGGAAACACTGCATGTTGGTGAAGGGCATATTGAAGAAGGATCAGCCGAGTGGTTCTTGCGGGAGAACAACTCCATTTGGGTCACTAACTTCACACACCATCAGGCTTCCAAGCAGCTCTCAATGAAACTCAGTTTTCACACTCTATGCTTAGTGCCCTTTGAGTGCATTATCTAGGAATGAACCTGTTAGGGCATCCCACACAAACCAATGCTCCACATGCGGGTTTCACATGCCACCAACTCCACATTCACAGGCACCTTCAGCGACACAGCCGTTTTCAGGTAGCCCTCAATGCAAAGGCTCTAGACGCAAATATTGGTGTGAGAGCTAATTCAATCAAGGAAACACTGCATGTTGGTGAAGGGCATATTGAAGAAGGATCAGCCGAGTGGTTCTTGTGGGAGAACAACTCCATTTGGCTCACTAACTTCACACACCATCAGGCTGCCAAGCAGCTCTCAAGGAAACTCAGTTTTCACACTTTGTGCTTAGTGCCCTTTGAGTGCCTAGGACTAAAGGAAGCTTGGTGAGCATCCCACACAAACGAATGCTCCACATGCGGGTTTCACATGCCACCAACTCCACATTCACAGGCAACTTCAGCGCCACAGCCGTTTTCAGATAGCCCTCAATGCAAAGGCTCTAGACGCAAATATTGGTGTGAGAGCTAATTCAATCAAGGAAACACTGCATGTTGGTGAAGGGCATATTGAAGAAGGATCAGCCGAGTGGTTCTTGTGGGAGAACAACTCCATTTGGCTCACTAACTTCACACACCATCAGGCTTCCAAGCAGCTCTCAAGTAAACTCAGTTTTCACACTCTATGCTTAGTGCCCTTTGAGTGCATTATCTAGGAATGAACCTGGTAGAGCATCCCACACAAACGAATGTTCCACATGCGGGTTTCACATGACACTAACTCCACATTCACAGGCACCTTCAGCGCCACAGCCGTTTTCAGGTAGCCCTCAATGCAAAGGCTCTAGACGCAAATATTGGTGTGAGAGCTAATTCAATCAAGGAAACACTGCATGTTGGTGAAGGGCATATTGAAGAAGGATCAGCCGAGTGGTTCTTGCGGGAGAACAACTCCATTTGGCTCACTAACTTCACACACCATCAGGCTTCCAAGCAGCTCAAGGAAACTCAGTTTTCACACTCTATGCTTAGTGCCCTTTGAGTGCATTTTCTAGGAATGAACCTGGTAGAGCATCCCACACAAACGAATGCTGCACATGCGGGTTTCACATGCCACCAACTGCACATTCACAGGCAACTTCAGCGCCACAGCCGTTTTCAGATAGCCCTCAATGCAAAGGTTCTAGATGCAAATATTGGTGTGAGAGCTAATTCAATCAAGGAAACACTGCATGTTAGTGAAGGGCATATTGAAGAAGGGTCAGCCGAGTGGTTCTTGTGGGAGAACAACTCCATTTGGCTCACTAACTTCACACACCATCAGGCTTCCAAGCAGCTCTCAAGGAAACTCCGTTTTCACACTCTATGCTTAGTGCCCTTTGAGTGCCTAGGACTGAAATGAAGCTTGGTGAGCATCCCACACAAACGAATGCTCCACATGCGGGTTTCACATGCCACCAACTCCACATTCACAGGCACCTTCAGCGCCACAGCCGTTTTCAGATAGCCCTCAATGCAAAGGATCTAGATGCAAATATTGGTGTTAGAGCTAATTCAATCAAGGAAACACTGCATGTTGGTGAAGGGCATATTGAAGAAGAATCAGACGAGTGGTTCTTGTGGGAGAACAACTCCATTTGGCTCACTAACTTCACACACCATCAGGCTTCCAAGCAGCTCTCAAGGAAACTCAGTTTTCACACTCTATGCTTAGTGCCCTTTGAGTGCATTATCTAGGAATGAACCTGGTAGAGCATCCCACACAAACGAATGCTCCACATGCGGGTTTCACATGCCACCAACTCCACATTCACAGGCAACTTCAGCGCCACAGCCGATTTCAGATAGCCCTCAATGCAAAGGATCTAGACGCAAATATTGGTGTGAGAGCTAATTCAATCAAGGAAACACTGCATGTTGGTGAAGGGCATATTGAAGAAGGGTCAGCCGAGTGGTTCTTGTGGGAGAACAACTCCATTTGGCTCACTAACTTCACACACCATCAGGCTTCCAAGCAGCTCTCAAGGAAACTCAGTTTTCACACTCTATGCTTAGTGCCCTTTGAGTGCATTATCTTGGAATGAACCTGGTAGAGCATCCCACACAAACGAATGCTCCACATGCGGGTTTCACATGCCACCAACTCCACATTCACAGGCAACTTCAGCGCCACAGCCGTTTTCAGATAGCCCTCAATGCAAAGGATTTAGACGCAAATATTGGTGTGAGAGCTAATTCAATCAAGGAAACACTGCATGTTAGTGAAGGGCATATTGAAGAAGGATCAGCCGAGTGGTTCTTGTGGGAGAACAACTCCATTTGGCTCACTAACTTCACACACCATCAGGCTTCCAAGCAGCTCTCAAGGAAACTCAGTTTTCACACTCTATGCTTAGTGCCCTTTGAGTGCATTTTCTAGGAATGAACCTGGTAGAGCATCCCACACAAACGAATGCTCCACATGCGGGTTTCACATGCCACCAACTCCACATTCACAGGCAACTTCAGCGCCACAGCCGTTTTCAGATAGCCCTCAATGCAAAGGCTCTAGACGCAAATATTGGTGTGAGAGCTAATTCAATCAAGGAAACACTGCATGTTGGTAAAGGGCATATTGAAGAAGGATCAGCCGAGTGGTCCTTGTGGGAGAACAACTCCATTTGGCTCACTAACTTCACACACCATCAGGCTTCCAAGCAGCTCTCAAGGAAACTCAGTTTTCACACTCTATGCTTAGTGCCCTTTGAGTGCATTTTCTAGGAATGAACCTGGTAGAGCATCCCAAACAAACGAATGCTCCACATGCGGGTTTCACATGCCACCAACTCCACATTCACAGGCAACTTCAGCGCCACAGCCGTTTTCAGATAGCCCTCAATGCAAAGGCTCTAGATGCAAATATTGGTGTGAGAGCTAATTCAATCAAGGAAACACTGCATGTTGGTGAAGGGCATATTGAAGAAGGATCAGCCGAGTGGTTCTTGTGGGAGAACAACTCCATTTGGGTCACTAACTTCACACACCATCAGGCTTCCTAGAAGCTCTCAAGGAAACTCAGTTTTCACACTCTATGCTTAGTGCCCTTTGAGTGCCTAGGACTGAAATGAAGCTTGGTGAGCATCCCACACAAACCAATGCTCCACATGCGGGTTTCATATGCCACCAACTCCACATTCACAGGCAACTTCAGCGCCACAGCCGTTTTCAGATAGCCCTCAATGCAAAGGATCTAGATGCAAATATTGGTGTTAGAGCTAATTCAATCAAGGAAACACTGCATGTTGGTGAAGGGCATATTGAAGAAGAATCAGACGAGTGGTTCTTGTGGGAGAACAACTCCATTTGGCTCACTAACTTCACACACCATCAGGCTTCCAAGCAGCTCTCAAGGAAACTCAGTTTTCACACTCTATGCTTAGTGCCCTTTGAGTGCATTATCTAGGAATGAACCTGGTAGAGCATCCCACACAAACGAATGCTCCACATGCGGGTTTCACATGCCACCAACTCCACATTCACAGGCAACTTCAGCGCCACAGCCGATTTCAGATAGCCCTCAATGCAAAGGATCTAGACGCAAATATTGGTGTGAGAGCTAATTCAATCAAGGAAACACTGCATGTTGGTGAAGGGCATATTGAAGAAGGGTCAGCCGAGTGGTTCTTGTGGGAGAACAACTCCATTTGGCTCACTAACTTCACACACCATCAGGCTTCCAAGCAGCTCTCAAGGAAACTCAGTTTTCACACTCTATTCTTAGTGCCCTTTGAGTGCCTAGGACTGAAATCATGCTTGGTGAGCATCCCACACAAACGAATGAATTCTCCACATGCGGGTTTCACATGCCACCAACTCCACATTCACAGGCAACTTCAGCGCCACAGGCGTTTTCAGATAGCCCTCAATGCAAAGGCTCTAGTCGCAAATATTGGTGTGAGATCAAATTCAATCAAGGAAACACTGCATGTTGGTGAAGGGCATATTGAAGAAGGATCAACCGAGTGGTTCTTGTGGGAGAACAACTCCATTTGGCTCACTAACTTCACACACCATCAGGCTTCCAAGCAGCTCTCAAGGAAACTCAGTTTTCACACTCTATGCTTAGTGCCCTTTGAGTGCATTTTCTAGGAATGAACCTGGTAGAGCATCCCACACAAACGAATGCTCCACATGCGGGTTTCACATGCCACCAACTCCACATTCACAGGCAACTTCAGCGCCACAGCCGTTTTCAGATAGCCCTCAATGCAAAGGCTCTAGAAGCAAATATTGGTGTGAGAGCTAATTCAATCAAGGAAACACTGCATGTTAGTGAAAGGCATATTGAAGAAGGATCAGCCAAGTGGTTCTTGTGGGAGAACAACTCCATTTGGCTCACTAACTTCACACACCATCAGGCTTCCAAGCAGCTCTCAAGGAAACTCAGTTTTCACACTCTATTCTTAGTGCCCTTTGAGTGCCTAGGACTGAAATCATGCTTGGTGAGCATCCCACACAAACGAATGAATTCTCCACATGCGGGTTTCACATGCCACCAACTCCACATTCACAGGCACCTTCAGCGCCACAGCCGTTTTCAGATAGCCCTCAATGCAAAGGCTCTAGACGCAAATATTGGTGTGAGAGCAAATTCAATCAAGGAAACACTGCATGTTGGTGAAGGGCATATTGAAGAAGAATCAACCGAGTGGTTCTTGTGGGAGAACAACTCCATTTGGCTCACTAACTTCACACACCATCAGGCTTCCAAGCAGCTCAAGGAAACTCAGTTTTCACACTCTATGCTTAGTGCCCTTTGAGTGCATTTTCTAGGAATGAACCTGGTAGAGCATCCCAAACAAACGAATGCTCCACATGCGGGTTTCACATGCCACCAACTCCACATTCACAGGCAACTTCAGCGCCACAGGCGTTTTCAGATAGCCCTCAATGCAAAGGCTCTAGTCGCAAATATTGGTGTGAGAGCTAATTCAATCAAGGAAACACTGCATGTTGGTGAAGGGCATATTGAAGAAGAATCAACCGAGTGGTTCTTGTGGGAGAACAACTCCATTTGGCTCACTAACTTCACACACCATCAGACTTCCAAGCAGCTCTCAAGGAAACTCAGTTTTCACACTCTATGATTAGTGCCCTTTGAGTGCATTTTCTAGGAATGAACCTGGTAGAGCATCCCACACAAACGAATGCTGCACATGCGGGTTTCACATGCCACCAACTCCACATTCACAGGCAACTTCAGCGCCACAGCTGTTTTCAGATAGCCCTCAATGCAAAGGCTCTAGACGCAAATATTGGTGTGAGAGCTAATTCAATCAAGGAAACACTGCATGTTAGTGAAAGGCATATTGAAGAAGGATCAGCCGAATGGTTCTTGTGGGAGAACAACTCCATTTGGCTCACTAACTTCACACACCATCAGGCTTCCAAGCAGCTCTCAAGGAAACTCCGTTTTCACACTCTATGCTTAGTGCCCTTTCAGTGCCTAGGACTGAAATGAAGCTTGGTGAGCATCCCACACAAACGAATGCTCCACATGCGGGTTTCACATGCCACCAACTCCACATTCACAGGCAACTTCAGCGCCACAGCCGTTTTCAGATAGCCCTCAAAGCAAAGGATCTAGACGCAAATATTGGTGTGAGAGCTAATTCAATCAAGGAAACACTGCATGTTGGTGAAGGGCATATTGAAGAAGGGTCAGCCGAGTGGTTCTTGTGGGAGAACAACTCCATTTGGCTCACTAACTTCACACACCATCAGGCTTCCAAGCAGCTCTCAAGGAAACTCAGTTTTCACACTCTATTCTTAGTGCCCTTTGAGTGCCTAGGACTGAAATGAAGCTTGGTGAGCATCCCACACAAACCAATGCTCCACATGCGGGTTTCACATGCCACCAACTCCACATTCACAGGCAACTTCAGCGCCACAGCTGTTTTCAGATAGCCCTCAATGCAAAGGCTCTAGACGCAAATATTGGTGTGAGAGCTAATTCAATCAAGGAAACACTGCATGTTGGTGAAGGGCATATTGAAGAAGGATCAGCCGAGTGGTTCTTGCGGGAGAACAACTCCATTTGGGTCACTAACTTCACACACCATCAGGCTTCCAAGCAGCTCTCAATGAAACTCAGTTTTCACACTCTATGCTTAGTGCCCTTTGAGTGCATTATCTAGGAATGAACCTGTTAGGGCATCCCACACAAACCAATGCTCCACATGCGGGTTTCACATGCCACCAACTCCACATTCACAGGCACCTTCAGCGACACAGCCGTTTTCAGGTAGCCCTCAATGCAAAGGCTCTAGACGCAAATATTGGTGTGAGAGCTAATTCAATCAAGGAAACACTGCATGTTGGTGAAGGGCATATTGAAGAAGGATCAGCCGAGTGGTTCTTGTGGGAGAACAACTCCATTTGGCTCACTAACTTCACACACCATCAGGCTTCCAAGCAGCTCTCAAGGAAACTCAGTTTTCACACTTTGTGCTTAGTGCCCTTTGAGTGCCTAGGACTAAAGGAAGCTTGGTGAGCATCCCACACAAACGAATGCTCCACATGCGGGTTTCACATGCCACCAACTCCACATTCACAGGCAACTTCAGCGCCACAGCCGTTTTCAGATAGCCCTCAATGCAAAGGCTCTAGACGCAAATATTGGTGTGAGAGCTAATTCAATCAAGGAAACACTGCATGTTGGTGAAGGGCATATTGAAGAAGGATCAGCCGAGTGGTTCTTGTGGGAGAACAACTCCATTTGGCTCACTAACTTCACACACCATCAGGCTTCCAAGCAGCTCTCAAGTAAACTCAGTTTTCACACTCTATGCTTAGTGCCCTTTGAGTGCATTATCTAGGAATGAACCTGGTAGAGCATCCCACACAAACGAATGTTCCACATGCGGGTTTCACATGACACTAACTCCACATTCACAGGCACCTTCAGCGCCACAGCCGTTTTCAGGTAGCCCTCAATGCAAAGGCTCTAGACGCAAATATTGGTGTGAGAGCTAATTCAATCAAGGAAACACTGCATGTTGGTGAAGGGCATATTGAAGAAGGGTCAGCCGACTGGTTCTTGTGGGAGAACAATTCCATTTGGCTCACTAACTTCACACACCATCAGGCTTCCAAGCAGCTCTCAAGGAAACTCAGTTTTCACACTCTATTCTTAGTGCCCTTTGAGTGCCTAGGACTGAAATGAATCTTGGAGAGCATCCCACACAAACGAATGAATTCTCCACATGCGGGTTTCACATGCCACCAACTCCACATTCACTGGCACCTTCAGCGCCACAGCCGTTTTCAGATAGCCTTCAATGCAAAGGCTCTAGTCGCAAATATTGGTGTGAGAGCAAATTCAATCAAGGAAACACTGCATGTTGGTGAAGGGCATATTGAGGAAGAATCAGCCGAATGGTTCTTGTGGGAGAACAACTCCATTTGGCTCACTAACTTCACACACCATCAGGCTTCCAAGCAGCTCTCAAGGAAACTCCGTTTTCACACTCTATGCTTAGTGCCCTTTGAGTGCATTATCTAGGAATGAACCTGGTAGAGCATCCCACACAAACGAATGCTCCACATGCGGGTTTCACATGCCACGAACTCCACATTCACAGGCACCTTCAGCGCCACAGCCGTTTTCAGGTAGCCCTCAATGCAAAGGCTCTAGACGCAAATATTGGTGTGAGAGCTAATTCAATCAAGGAAACACTGCATGTTGGTGAAGGGCATATTGAAGAAGGATCAGCCGAGTGGTTCTCGTGAGAGAAAACTCCATTTGGCTCACTAACTTCACACACCATCAGGCTTCCAAGCAGCTCTCAAGGAAACTCAGTTTTCACACTCTATGCTTAGTGCCCTTTGAGTGCCTAGACTGAAATGAAGCTTGGTGAGCATCCCACACAAACGAACGCTCCACATGCGGGTTTCACATGCCACCAACTCCACATTCACAGGCAACTTCAGCGCCACAGCCGTTTTCAGATAGCCCTCAATGCAAAGGCTCTAGACGCAAATATTGGTGTGAGAGCAAATTCAATCAAGGAAACACTGCATGTTGGTGAAGGGCATATTGAAAAAGGATCAGCCGAGAGGTTCTTGCGGGAGAACAACTCCATTTGGCTCACTAACTTCACACACCATCAGGCTTCCAAGCAGCTCAAGGAAACTCAGTTTTCACACTCTATGCTTAGTGCCCTTTGAGTGCATTTTCTAGGAATGAACCTGGTAGAGCATCCCACACAAACGAATGCTCCACATGCGGGTTTCACATGCCACCAACTGCACATTCACAGGCAACTTCAGCGCCACAGCCGTTTTCAGATAGCCCTCAATGCAAGGCTCTAGACGCAAATATTGGTGTGAGAGCTAATTCAATCAAGGAAACACTGCATGTTAGTGAAGGGCATATTGAAGAAGGATCAGCCGAGTGGTTCTTGTGGGAGAACAACTCCATTTGGCTCACTACCTTCACACACCATCAGGCTTCCAAGCAGCTCTCAAGGAAACTCAGTTTTCACACTCTATGCTTAGTGCCCTTTGAGTGCCTAGGACTGAAATGAAGCTTGGTGAGCATCCCACACAAACGAATGCTCCACATGCGGGTTTAACATGCCACCAACTCCACTTTCACAGGCAACTTCAGCGCCACAGCCGTTTTCAGATAGCCCTCAAAGCAAAGGCTCTAGACGCAAATATTGGTGTGAGAGCTAATTCAATCAAGGAAACACTGCATGTTGGTGAAGGGCATATTGAAGAAGGGTCAGCCGAGTGGTTCTTGTGGGAGAACAACTCCATTTGGCTCACTAAATTCACACACCATCAGGCTTCCAAGCAGCTCTCAAGGAAACTCAGTTTTCACACTCTATTCTTAGTGCCCTTTGAGTGCCTAGGACTGAAATCATGCTTGGTGAGCATCCCACACAAACGAATGAAGTCTCCACATGCGGGTTTCACATGCCACCAACTCCACATTCACAGGCACCTTCAGCGCCACAGCCGTTTTCAGATAGCCCTCAATGCAAAGGCTCTAGACGCAAATATTGGTGTGAGAGCAAATTCAATCAAGGAAACACTGCATGTTGGTGAAGGGCATATTGAAGAAGAATCAACCGAGTGGTTCTTGTGGGAGAACAACTCCATTTGGCTCACTAACTTCACACACCATCAGGCTTCCAAGCAGCTCAAGGAAACTCAGTTTTCACACTCTATGCTTAGTGCCCTTTGAGTGCATTTTCTAGGAATGAACCTGGTAGAGCATCCCACACAAACGAATGCTCCACATGCGGGTTTCACATGCCACCAACTCCACATTCACAGGCAACTTCAGCGCCACAGCCGTTTTCAGATAGCCCTCAATGCAAAGGCTCTAGACGCAAATATTGGTGTGAGAGCAAATTCAATCAAGGAAACACTGCATGTTGGTGAAGGGCATATTGAAAAAGGATCAGCCGAGAGGTTCTTGCGGGAGAACAACTCCATTTGGCTCACTAACTTCACACACCATCAGGCTTCCAAGCAGCTCAAGGAAACTCAGTTTTCACACTCTATGCTTAGTGCCCTTTGAGTGCATTTTCTAGGAATGAACCTGGTAGAGCATCCCACACAAACGAATGCTCCACATGCGGGTTTCACATGCCACCAACTGCACATTCACAGGCAACTTCAGCGCCACAGCCGTTTTCAGATAGCCCTCAATGCAAGGCTCTAGACGCAAATATTGGTGTGAGAGCTAATTCAATCAAGGAAACACTGCATGTTAGTGAAGGGCATATTGAAGAAGGATCAGCCGAGTGGTTCTTGTGGGAGAACAACTCCATTTGGCTCACTACCTTCACACACCATCAGGCTTCCAAGCAGCTCTCAAGGAAACTCAGTTTTCACACTCTATGCTTAGTGCCCTTTGAGTGCCTAGGACTGAAATGAAGCTTGGTGAGCATCCCACACAAACGAATGCTCCACATGCGGGTTTAACATGCCACCAACTCCACATTCACAGGCAACTTCAGCGCCACAGCCGTTTTCAGATAGCCCTCAAAGCAAAGGCTCTAGACGCAAATATTGGTGTGAGAGCTAATTCAATCAAGGAAACACTGCATGTTGGTGAAGGGCATATTGAAGAAGGGTCAGCCGAGTGGTTCTTGTGGGAGAACAACTCCATTTGGCTCACTAAATTCACACACCATCAGGCTTCCAAGCAGCTCTCAAGGAAACTCAGTTTTCACACTCTATTCTTAGTGCCCTTTGAGTGCCTAGGACTGAAATCATGCTTGGTGAGCATCCCACACAAACGAATGAAGTCTCCACATGCGGGTTTCACATGCCACCAACTCCACATTCACAGGCACCTTCAGCGCCACAGCCGTTTTCAGATAGCCCTCAATGCAAAGGCTCTAGACGCAAATATTGGTGTGAGAGCAAATTCAATCAAGGAAACACTGCATGTTGGTGAAGGGCATATTGAAGAAGAATCAACCGAGTGGTTCTTGTGGGAGAACAACTCCATTTGGCTCACTAACTTCACACACCATCAGGCTTCCAAGCAGCTCAAGGAAACTCAGTTTTCACACTCTATGCTTAGTGCCCTTTGAGTGCATTTTCTAGGAATGAACCTGGTAGAGCATCCCACACAAACGAATGCTCCACATGCGGGTTTCACATGCCACCAACTCCACATTCACAGGCAACTTCAGCGCCACAGCCGTTTTCAGATAGCCCTCAATGCAAAGGCTCTAGACGCAAATATTGGTGTGAGAGCTAATTCAATCAAGGAAACACTGCATGTTAGTGAAGGGCATATTGAAGAAGGATCAGCCGAGTGGTTCTTGTGGGAGAACAACTCCATTTGGCTCACTAACTTCACACACCATCAGGCTTCCAAGCAGCTCTCAAGGAAACTCCGTTTTCACACTCTATGCTTAGTGCCCTTTGAGTGCCTAGGACTGAAATGAAGCTTGGTGAGCATCCCACATAAACGAATGAATTCTCCACATGCGGGTTTCACATGCCACCAACTCCACATTCACAGGCAACTTCAGCGCCACAGCCGTTTTCAGATAGCCCTCAATGCAAAGGCTCTAGACGCAAATATTGGTGTGAGAGCTAATTCAATCAAGGAAACACTGCATGTTGGTGAAGGTCATATTGAAGAAGGATCAGCCGAGTGGTTCTTGTGGGAGAACAACTCCATTTGGCTCACTAACTTCACACACCATCAGGCTTCCAAGCAGCTCTCAAGGAAACTCAGTTTTCACACTCTATGCTTAGTGCCCTTTGAGTGCATTATCTAGGAATGAACCTGGTAGAGCATCCCACACAAACGAATGTTCCACATGCGGGTTTCACATGCCACCAACTCCACATTCACAGGCACCTTCAGCGCCACAGCCGTTTTCAGGTAGCCCTCAATGCAAAGGCTCTAGACGCAAATATTGGTGTGAGAGCTAATACAATCAAGGAAACACTGCATGTTGGTGAAGGGCATATTGAAGAAGAATCAGCTGAGTGGTTCTTGTGGGAGAACAACTCCATTTGGCTCACTAACTTCACACACCATCAGGCTTCCAAGCAGCTCTCAAGGAAACTCAGTTTTCACACTCTATTCTTAGTGCCCTTTCAGTGCATTATCTAGGAATGAACCTGGTAGAGCATCCCACACAAACGAATGCCCCACATGCGGGTTTCACATGCCACCAACTCCACATTCACAGGCAACTTCAGCGCCACAGCCGTTTTCAGATAGCCCTCAATGCAAAGGTTCTAGACGCAAATATTGGTGTGAGAGCTAATTCAATCAAGGAAACACTGCATGTTGGTGAAGGGCATATTGAAGAAGAATCAGCCGAGTGGTTCTTGTGGGAGAACAACTCCATTTGGCTCACTAACTTCACACACCATCAGGCTTCCAAGCAGCTCTCAAAGAAACTCAGTTTTCACACTCTATGCTTAGTGCCCTTTGAGTGCATTATCTAGGAATGAACCTGGTAGAGCATCCCATACAAACGAATGCTCCACATGCGGGTTTCACATGCCACCAACTCCACATTCACAGGCAACTTCAGCGCCACAGCCGTTTTCAGATAGCCCTCAATGCAAAGGCTCTAGACGCAAATATTGGTGTGAGAGCTAATTCAATCAAGGAAAAACTGCATGTTGGTGAAGGTCATATTGAAGAAGGGTCAGCCGAGTGGTTCTTGTGGGAGAACAACTCCATTTGGCTCACTAACTTCACACACCATCAGGCTTCCAAGCAGCTCTCAAGGAAACTCAGTTTTCACACTCTATGCTTAGTGCCCTTTGAGTGCATTATCTAGGAATGAACCTGGTAGAGCATCCCACACAAACGAATGCTCCACAAGCGGGTTTCACATGCCACCAACTCCACATTCACAGGCAACTTCAGCGCCACAGCCGTTTTCAGATAGCCCTCAATGCAAAGGTTCTTGACGCAAATATTGGTGTGAGAGCTAATTCAATCAAGGAAACACTGCATGTTGGTGAAGATCATATTGAAGAAGAATCAGCCGAGTGGTTCTTGTGGGAGAACAACTCCATTTGGCTCACTAACTTCACACACCATCAGGCTTCCAAGCAGCTCAAGGAAACTCAGTTTTCACACTCTATGCTTAGTGCCCTTTGAGTGCTTAGGACTGAAAAGAAGCTTGGTGAGCATCCCACACAAACGAATGCTCCACATGCGGGTTTCACATGCCACCAACTCCACATTCACAGGCAACTTCAGCGCCACAGCCGTTTTCAGATAGCCCTCAATGCAAAGGTTCTAGACGCAAATATTGGTGTGAGAGCTAATTCAATCAAGGAAACACTGCATGTTGGTGAAGGGCATATTGAAGAAGAATCAGCCGAGTGGTTCTTGTGGGAGAACAACTCCATTTGGCTCACTAACTTCACACACCATCAGGCTTCCAAGCAGCTCTCAAGGAAACTCAGTTTTCACACTCTATGCTTAGTGCGCTTTGAGTGCCTAGGACTGAAATGAAGCTTGGTGAGCATCCCACACAAACGAATGCTCCACATGCGGGTTTCACATGCCACCAACTCCACATTGACAGGCAACTTCAGCGCCACAGCCGTTTTCAGATAGCCCTCAAAGCAAAGGCTCTAGACGCAAATATTGGTGTGAGAGCTAATTCAATCAAGGAAACACTGCATGTTAGTGAAAGGCATATTGAAGAAGGATCAGCCGAGTGGTTCTTGTGGGAGAACAACTCCATTTGGCTCACTAACTTCACACACCATCAGGCTTCCAAGCAGCTCTCAAAGAAACTCAGTTTTCAAACTCTATGCTTAGTGCCCTTTGAGTGCATTATCTAGGAATGAACCTGGTAGAGCATCCCACACAAACGAATGCTCCACAAGCGGGTTTCACATGCCACCAACTCCACATTCACAGGCAACTTCAGCGCCACAGCCGTTTTCAGATAGCCCTCAATGCAAAGGTTCTAGACGCAAATATTGGTGTGAGAGCTAATTCAATCAAGGAAACACTGCATGTTGGTGAAGATCATATTGAAGAAGAATCAGCCGAGTGGTTATTGTGGGAGAACAACTCCATTTGCCTCACTAACTTCACACACCATCAGGCATCCAAGCAGCTCTCAAAGGAAACTCAGTTTTCACACTCTATGCTTAGTGCCCTTTGAGTGCATTATCTAGGAATGAACCTGGAAGAGCATCCCACACAAACGAATGCTCCACATGCGGGTTTCACATTTCACATGCCACCAACTCCACATTCACAGGCAACTTCAGCGCCACAGCCGTTTTCAGATAGCCCTCAATGCAAAGGCTCTAGACGCAAATATTGGTGTGAGAGCTAATTCAATCAAGGAAACACTGCATGTTGGTGAAGGGCATATTGAATAAGATCAGCTGAGTGGTTCTTGTGGGAGAACAACTCCATTTGGCTCACTACCTTCACACACCATCAGGCTTCCAAGCAGCTCTCAAGGAAACTCAGTTTTCACACTCTATGCTTAGTGCCCTTTGAGTGCCTAGGACTGAAATGAAGCTTGGTGAGCATCCCACTCAAACGAGTGCTCCACATGCGGGTTTCACATGCCACCAACTCCACATTCACAGGCAACTTCAGCGCCACAGTCGTTTTCAGATAGCCCTCAATGCAAAGGCTCTAGACGCAAATATTGGTGTGAGAGCTAATTCAATCAAGGAAACACTGCATGTTGGTGAAGGGCATATTGAAGAAGGGTCAGCCGAGTGGTTCTTGTGGGAGAACAACTCCATTTGGCTCACTAACTTCACACACCATCAGGCTTCCAAGCAGCTCTCAAGGAAACTCAGTTTTCATACTCTATGCTTAGTGCCCTTTGAGTGCCTAGGACTGAAATGAAGCTTGGTGAGAATCCCACACAAACGAATGCTGCACATGCGGGTTTCACATGCCACCAACTCCACATTCACAGGCAACTTCAGCGCCACAGCCGTTTTCAGATAGCCCTCAATGCAAAGGCTCTAGACGCAAATATTGGTGTGAGAGCTAATTCAATCAAGGAAACACTGCATGTTGGTGAAAGGCATATTGAAGAAGGGTCAGCCGAGTGGTTCTTGTGGGAGAACAACTCCATTTGGCTCACTAACTTCACACACCATCAGGCTTCCAAGCAGCTCTCAATGAAACTCAGTTTTCACACTCTATGCTTAGTGCCCTTTGAGTGCATTATCTAGGAATGAACCTCGTAGAGCATCCCACACAAACGAATGCTCCACATGCGGGTTTCACATGCCACCAACTCCACATTCACAGGCAACTTCAGCTCCACAGCCGTTTTCAGATAGCCCTCAATGCAAAGGCTCTAGACGCAAATATTGGTGTGAGAGCTAATTCAATCAAGGAAACACTGCATGTTGGTGAAGGGCATATTGAAGAAGAATCAGCCGAGTGGTTCTTGTGGGAGAACAACTCCATTTGGCTCACTAACTTCAGACACCATCAGGCTTCCAAGCAGCTCTCAAGGAAAATCAGTTTGCACACTCTATTTTAGTGCCCTTTGAGTGCATTATCTAGGAATGAACCTGGTAGAGCATCCCACACAAACGAATGCTCCACATGCGGGTTTCACATGCCACCAACTCCACATTCACAGGCAACTTCAGCGCCACAGCCGTTTTCAGATAGCCCTCAATGCAAAGGTTCTAGACGCAAATATTGGTGTGAGAGCTAATTCAATCAAGGAAACACTGCATGTTGGTGAAGATCATATTGAAGAAGAATCAACCGAGTGGTTATTGTGGGAGAACAACTCCATTTGGCTCACTAACTTCACACACCATCAGGCATCCAAGCAGCTCTCAAGGAAACTCCGTTTTCACACTCTATGCTTAGTGCCCTTTCAGTGCATTATCTAGGAATGAACCTGGTAGAGCATCCCACACAAACGAATGCTCCACATGCGGGTTTCACATGCCACCAACTCCACATTCACAGGCAACTTCAGCGCCACAGCCGTTTTCATATAACCCTCAATGCAAAGGCTCTAGACGCAAATATTGGTGTGAGAGCTAATTCAATCAAGGAAACACTGCATGTTGGTGAAGCGCATATTGAAGAAGTATCAGCCGAGTGGTCCTTGTGGGAGAACAACTCCATTTGACTCACTAACTTCACACACCATCAGGCTTCCAAGCAGCTCTCAAGGAAACTCAGTTTTCACACTCTATGCTTAGTGCCCTTTGAGTGCATTATCTAGGAATGAACCTGGTAGAGCATCCCACACAAACGAATGCTCCACATGCGGGTTTCACATGCCACCAACTCCACATTCACAGGCAACTTCAGCGCCACAGCTGTTTTCAGATAGCCCTCAATGCAAAGGCTCTAGACGCAAATATTGGTGTGAGAGCTAATTCAATCAAGGAAACACTGCATGTTGGTGAAGGGCATATTGAAGAAGGATCAGCTGAGTGGTTCTTGTGGGAGAACAACTCCATTTGGCTCACTAACTTCACACACCATCAGGCTTCCAAGCAGCTCTCAAGGAAACTCAGTTTTCACACTCTATGCTTCGTGCCCTTTGAGTGCCTAGGAATGAAATGAAGCTTGGTGAGCATCCCACACAAACGAATGCTCCACATGCGGGTTTCACATGCCACCAACTCCACATTCACAGGCAACTTCAGCGCCACAGCCGTTTTCAGATAGCCCTCAATGCAAAGGCTCTAGACGCAAATATTGGTGTGAGAGCTAATTCAATCAAGGAAACACTGCATGTTGGTGAAGGGCATATTGAAGAAGGATCAGCCGAGTGGTTCTTGTGGGAGAACAACTCCATTTGGCTCACTAACTTCACACACCATCAGGCTTCCAAGCAGCTCTCAAGGAAACTCAGTTTTCACACTCTACGCTTAGTGCCCTTTGAGTGCATTCTCTAGGAATGAACCTGGTAGAGCATCCCACACAAACGAATGTTCCACATGCGGGTTTCACATGCCACCAACTCCACATTCACAGGCACCTTCAGCGCCACAGCCGTTTTCAGGTAGCCCTCAATGCAAAGGCTCTAGAAGCAAATATTGGTGTGAGAGCTAATTCAATCAAGGAAACACTGCATGTTGGTGAAGGGCATATTGAAGAAGAATCAGCCGAGTGGTTCTTGTGGGAGAACAACTCCATTTGGCTCACTAACTTCACGCACCATCAGGCTTCCAAGCAGCTCTCAAGGAAACTCACTTTTCACACTCTATGCTTAGTGCCCTTTGAGTGCCTAGGACTGAAACCATGCTTGGTGAGCATCCCACACAAACGAATGCTCCACATGCGGGTTTCACATGCCACCAACTCCACATTCACAGGCAACTTCAGCGCCACAGCCGTTTCAGATAGCCCTCAATGCAAAGGCTCTAGACGCAAATATTGGTGTGAGAGCTAATTCAATCAAGGAAACACTGCATGTTGGTGAAGGGCATATTGAAGAAGAATCAGCCGAGTGGTTCTTGTGGGAGAACAACTCCATTTGGCTCACTAACTTCACACACCATCAGGCTTCCAAGCAGCTCTCAAGGAAACTCAGTTTTCACACTCTACGCTTAGTGCCCTTTGAGTGCATTATCTAGGAATGAACCTCGTAGAGCATCCCACACAAACGAATGCCCCACATGCGGGTTTCACATGCAACCAACTCCACATTCACAGGCAACTTCAGCGCCACAGCCGTTTTCAGATAGCCCTCAATGCAAAGGCTCTAGACGCAAATATTGGTGTGAGAGCTAATTCAATCAAGGAAACACTGCATGTTGGTGAAGGGCATATTGAAGAAGGATCAGCCGAGTGGTTCTTGTGGGAGAACAACTCCATTTGGCTCACTAACTTCACACACCATCAGGCTTCCAAGCAGCTCTCAAGGAAACTCAGTTTTCACACTCTATGCTTAGTGCCTTTTGATTGCCTAGGACTGAAAAGAAGCTTGGTGAGCATCCCACACAAACGAATGCTCCACATGCGGGTTTCACATGCCACCAACTCCACATTCACAGGCAACTTCAGCGCCACAGCTGTTTTCAGATAGCCCTCAATGCAAAGGCTCTAGACGCAAATATTGGTGTGAGAGCTATTTCAATCAAGGAAACACTGCATGTTAGTGAAAGGCATATTGAAGAAGGATCAGCCAAGTGGTTCTTGTGGGAGAACAACTCCATTTGGCTCACTAACTTCACACACCATCAGGCTTCCAAGCAGCTCTCAAGGAAACTCAGTTTTCACACTCTATGCTTAGTGCCCTTTGAGTGCCTAGGAATGAAATGAAGCTTGGTGAGCATCCCACACAAACGAATGCTCCACATGCGGGTTTCACATGCCACCAACTCCACATTCACAGGCAACTTCAGCGCCACAGCCGTTTTCAGATAGCCCTCAATGCAAAGGCTCTAGACGCAAATATTGTTGTGAGAGCTAATTCAATCAAGGAAACACTGCATGTTGGTGAAGGGCATATTGAAGAAGGATCAGCCGAGTGGTTCTTGTGGGAGAACAACTCCATTTGGCTCACTAACTTCACACACCATCAGGCTTCCAAGCAGCTCTCAAGGAAACTCAGTTTTCACACTCTATGCTTAGTGCCCTTTGAGTGCATTATCTAGGAATGAACCTGGTAGAGCATCCCACACAAACGAATGTTCCACATGCGGGTTTCACATGCCACCAACTCCACATTCACAGGCACCTTCAGCGCCACAGCCGTTTTCAGGTAGCCCTCAATGCAAAGGCTCTAGAAGCAAATATTGGTGTGAGAGCTAATTCAATCAAGGAAACACTGCATGTTGGTGAAGGGCATATTGAAGAAGAATCAACCGAGTGGTTCTTGTGGGAGAACAACCCCATTTGGCTCACCAACTTCACGCACCATCAGGCTTCCAAGCAGCTCTCAAGGAAACTCACTTTTCACACTCTATGCTCAGTGCCCTTTGAGTGCCTAGGACTGAAACCATGCTTGGTGAGCATCCCACACAAACGAATGCTCCACATGCGGGTTTCACATGCCACCAACTCCACATTCACAGGCAACTTCAGCGCCACAGCCGTTTTCAGATAGCCCTCAATGCAAAGGCTCTAGACGCAAATATTGGTGTGAGAGCTAATTCAATCAAGGAAACACTGCATGTTGGTGAAGGGCATATTGAAGAAGAATCAGCCGAGTGGTTCTTGTGGGAGAACAACTCCATTTGGCTCACTAACTTCACGCACCATCAGGCTTCCAAGCAGCTCTCAAGGAAACTCAGTTTTCACACTCTATGCTTAGTGCCCTTTGAGTGCATTATCTAGGAATGAACCTCGTAGAGCATCCCACACAAACGAATGCCCCACATGCGGGTTTCACATGCAACCAACTCCACATTCACAGGCAACTTCAGCGCCACAGCCGTTTTCAGATAGCCCTCAATGCAAAGGCTCTAGACGCAAATATTGGTGTGAGAGCTAATTCAATCAAGGAAACACTGCATGTTGGTGAAGGGCATATTGAAGAAGGATCAGCCGAGTGGTTCTTGTGGGAGAACAACTCCATTTGGCTCACTAACTTCACACACCATCAGGCTTCCAAGCAGCTCTCAAGGAAACTCAGTTTTCACACTCTATGCTTAGTGCCTTTTGATTGCCTAGAACTGAAAAGAAGCTTGGTGAGCATCCCACACAAACCAATGCTCCACATGCGGGTTTCACATGCCACCAACTCCACATTCACAGGCAACTTCAGCGCCACAGCTGTTTTCAGATAGCCCTCAATGCAAAGGCTCTAGACGCAAATATTGGTGTGAGAGCTATTTCAATCAAGGAAACACTGCATGTTAGTGAAAGGCATATTGAAGAAGGATCAGCCGAGTGGTTCTTGTGGGAGAACAACTCCATTTGGCTCACTAACTTCACACACCATCAGGCTTACAAGCAGCTCTCAAGGAAACTCAGTTTTCACACTCTATGCTTAGTGCCCTTTGAGTGCCTAGGAATGAAATGAAGCTTGGTGAGCATCCCACACAAACGAATGCTCCACATGCGGGTTTCACATGCCACCAACTCCACATTCACAGGCAACTTCAGCGCCACAGCCGTTTTCAGATAGCCCTCAATGCAAAGGCTCTAGACGCAAATATTGGTGTGAGAGCTAATTCAATCAAGGAAACACTGCATGTTGGTGAAGGGCATATTGAAGAAGGATCAGCCGAGTGGTTCTTGTGGGAGAACAACTCCATTTGGCTCACTAACTTCACACACCATCAGGCTTCCAAGCAGCTCTCAAGGAAACTCACTTTTCACACTCTATGCTTAGTGCCCTTTGAGTGCATTATCTAGGAATGAACCTGGTAGAGCATCCCACACAAACGAATGTTCCACATGCGGGTTTCACATGCCACCAACTCCACATTCACAGGCACCTTCAGCGCCACAGCCGTTTTCAGGTAGCCCTCAATGCAAAGGCTCTAGAAGCAAATATTGGTGTGAGAGCTAATTCAATCAAGGAAACACTGCATGTTGGTGAAGGGCATATTGAAGAAGAATCAACCGAGTGGTTCTTGTGGGAGAACAACTCCATTTGGCTCACTAACTTCACGCACCATCAGGCTTCCAAGCAGCTCTCAAGGAAACTCAGTTTTCACACTCTATGCTTAGTGCCCTTTGAGTGCCTAGGACTGAAACCATGCTTGGTGAGCATCCCACACAAACGAATGCTCCACATGCGGGTTTCACATGCCACCAACTCCACATTCACAGGCAACTTCAGCGCCACAGCCGTTTTCAGATAGCCCTCAATGCAAAGGCTCTAGACGCAAATATTGGTGTGAGAGCTAATTCAATCAAGGAAACACTGCATGTTGGTGAAGGGCATATTGAAGAAGAATCAGCCGAGTGGTTCTTGTGGGAGAACAACTCCATTTGGCTCACTAACTTCACACACCATCAGGCTTCCAAGCAGCTCTCAAGGAAACTCAGTTTTCACACTCTATGCTTAGTGCCCTTTGAGTGCATTATCTAGGAATGAACCTCGTAGAGCATCCCACACAAACGAATGCCCCACATGCGGGTTTCACATGCAACCAACTCCACATTCACAGGCAACTTCAGCGCCACAGCCGTTTTCAGATAGCCCTCAATGCAAAGGCTCTAGACGCAAATATTGGTGTGAGAGCTAATTCAATCAAGGAAACACTGCATGTTGGTGAAGGGCATATTGAAGAAGGATCAGCCGAGTGGTTCTTGTTGGAGAACAACTCCATTTGGCTCACTAACTTCACACACCATCAGGCTTCCAAGCAGCTCTCAAGGAAACTCAGTTTTCACACTCTATGCTTAGTGCCTTTTGATTGCCTAGGACTGAAAAGAAGCTTGGTGAGCATCCCACACAAACGAATGCTCCACATGCGGGTTTCACATGCCACCAACTCCACATTCACAGGCAACTTCAGCGCCACAGCTGTTTTCAGATAGCCTCAATGCAAAGGCTCTAGACGCAAATATTGGTGTGAGAGCTAATTCAATCAAGGAAACAATGCATGTTGGTGAAGGGCATATTGAAGAAGAATCAGCCTAGTGGTTCTTGTGGGAGAACAACTCCATTTGGCTCACTAACTTCACACACCATCAGGCTTCCAAGCAGCTCTCAAGGAAACTCAGTTTTCACACTCTATGCTTAGTGCGCTCTGAGTGCCTAGGACTGAAATGATGCTTGGTCAACATCCCACACAAACGAATGCTCCACATGCGGGTTTCACATGCCACCAACTCCACATTGACAGGCAACTTCAGTGCCACAGCTGTTTTCAGATAGCCCTCAATGCAAAGGCTCTAGACGCAAATATTGGTGTTAGAGCTAATTCAATCAAGGAAACACTGCATGTTGGTGAAGGTCATATTGAAGAAGGATCAGCCGAGTGGTTCTGGTGGGAGAACAACTCATTTGGCTCACTACTTTCACACACCATCAGGCTTCCAAGCAGCTCTCAAGGAAACTCAGTTTTCACACTCTATGCTTAGTGCCCTTTCAGTGCATTATCTAGGAATGAACCTGGTAGAGCATCCCACACAAACGAATGTTCCACATGCGGGTTTCACATGCCACCAACTCCACATTCACAGGCAACTTCAGCGCCACAGCCGTTTTTAGGTAGCCCTCAATGCAAAGGCTCTAGACGCAAATATTTGTGTTAGAGCTAATTCAATCAAGGAAACACTGCATGTTGGTGAAGGGCATATTGAAGAAGAATCAGCCGAGTGGTTCTTGTGGGAGAACAACTCCATTTGGCTCACTAACTTCACACACCATCAGGCTTCCAAGCAGCTCTCAGGGAAACTCAGTTTTCACACTCTATGCTTAGTGCCCTTTGAGTGCCTAGGACTGAAATCATGCTTGGTGAGCATCCCACACAAACGAATAAATTCTCCACATGCGGGTTTCACATGCCACGAACTCCACATTCACAGGCAACTTCAGCGCCACAGCCGTTTTCAGAGAGCCCTCAATGCAAAGGCTCTAGACGCAAATATTGGTGTGAGAGCTAATTCAATCAAGGAAACACTGCATGTTGGTGAAGGGCATATTGAAGAAGAATCAACCGAGTGGTTCTTGTGGGAGAACAACTCCATTTGGCTCACTAACTTCACACACCATCAGGCTTCCAAGCAGCTCTCAAGAAACTCAGTTTTCACACTCTATGCTTAGTGCCCTTTGAGTGCATTATCTAGAAATGAACCTGGTAGAGCATCCCACACAAACGAATGCTGCACATGCGGGTTTCACATGCCACCAACTCCACATTGACAGGCAACTTCAGCGCCACAGCTGTTTTCAGATAGCCCTCAATGCTAAGGCTCTAGACGCAAATATTGGTGTTAGAGCTAATTCAATCAAGGAAACACTGCATGTTGGTGAAGTCATATTGAAGAAGGGTCAGCCGAGTGGTTCTTGTGGGAGAACAACTGCATTTGGCTCACTACTTTCACACACCATCAGGCTTCCAAGCAGCTCTCAAGGAAACTCAGTTTCACACTTTATGCTTTGTGCCCTTTGAGTGCATTCTCTAGGAATCAACCTGGTAGAGCATCCCACACAAACGAATGTACCACATGCGGGTTTCACATGCCACCAACTCCACATTCACAGGCACCTTCAGCGCCACAGCCGTTTTTAGGTAGCCCTCAATGCAAAGGCTCTAGACGCAAATATTTGTGTTAGAGCTAATTCAATCAAGGAACACTGCATGTTGGTGAAGGGCATATTGAAGAAGGATCAGCTGAGTGGTTCTTGTGGGAGAACAACTCCATTTGGCTCACTAACTTCACACACCATCAGGCTTCCAAGCAGCTCTCAAGGAAACTCAGTTTTCACACTCTATGCTTAGTGCACTTTGAGTGCATTATCTAGGAATGAACCTGGTAGAGCATCCCACACAAACGAATGCTGCACATGCGGGTTTCACATGCCACCAACTCCACATTCACAGGCAACTCAGCGCCACAGCCGTTTTCAGATAGCCCTCAATGCAAAGGCTCTAGACGCAAATATTGGTGTGAGAGCTAATTCAATCAAGGAAACACTGCATGTTGGTGAAGGGCATATTGAAGAAGAATCAGCCGAGTGGTTCTTGTGGGAGAACAACTCCATTTGGCTCACTAACTTCACACACCATCAGGCTTCCAAGCAGCTCTCAAGGAAACTCAGTTTTCACACTCTATGCTTAATGCCCTTTGAGTGCCTAGGACAGAAATCATGCTTGGTGAGCATCCCACACAAACGAATAAATTCTCCACATGCGGGTTTCACATGCACCAACTCCACATCACAGGCAACTTCAGCGCCACAGCCGTTTTCAGATAGCCCTCAATGCAAAGGCTCTAGACGCAAATATTGGTGTGAGAGCTAATTCAATCAAGGAAACACTGCATGTTGGTGAAGGGCATATTGAAGAAGAATCAACCGAGTGGTTCTTGTGGGAGAACAACTCCATTTGGCTCACTAACTTCACACACATCAGGCTTCCAAGCAGCTCTCAAGGAAACTCAGTTTTCACACTCTATGCTTAGTGCCCTTTGAGTGCATTATCTAGGAATGAACCTGGTAGAGCATCCCATACAAACGAATGCTGCACATGCGGGTTTCACATGCCACCAACTCACATTCACAGGCAACTTCAGCGCCACAAGCCGTTTTCAGATAGCCCTCAATGCAAAGGCTCTAGACGCAAATATTGGTGTGAGAGCTAATTCAATCAAGGAAACACTGCATGTTGGTGAAGGGCATATTGAAGAAGAATCAGCCGAGTGGTTCTGGTGGGAGAACAACTCCATTTGGCTCACTAACTTCACACACCATCAGGCTTCCAAGCAGCTCTCAAGGAAACTCAGTTTTCACACTCTATGCTTAGTGCCCTTTCAGTGCATTATCTAGGAATGAACCTGGTAGAGCATCCCACACAAACGAATGCCCACATGCGGGTTTCACATGCAACCAACTCCACATTCACAGGCAACTTCAGCGCCACAGCCGTTTTCAGGTAGCCCTCAATGCAAGGCTCTAGACGCAAATATTGGTGTGAGAGCTAATTCAATCAAGGAAACACTGCATGTTGGGGAAGGGCATATTGAAGAAGAATCAGCCGAGTGGTTCTTGTGGGAGAACAACTCCATTTGGCTCACTAACTTCACACACCATCAGGCTTCCAAGCAGCTCTCAAGGAAACTCAGTTTTCACACTCTATGCTTAGTGCCCTTTCATTGCATTATCTAGGAATGCACCTGGGTAGAGCATCCCACACAAACGAATGCCCCACATGCGGGTTTCACATGCAACCAACTCCACATTCACAGGCAACTTCAGCGCCACAGCCGTTTTCAGATAGCCCTCAATGCAAAGGCTCTAGACGCAAATATTGGTGTGAGAGCTAATTCAATCAAGGAAACACTGCATGTTGGTGAAGGGCATATTGAAGAAGGATCAGCCGAGTGGTTCTTGTGGGAGAACAACTCCATTTGGCTCACTAACTTCACACACCATCAGGCTTCCAAGCAGCTCTCAAGGAAACTCAGTTTTCACACTCTATGCTTAGTGCCCTTTGAGTGCATAGGACTGAAACGAAGCTTGGTGAGCATCCCACACAAACGAATGCTCCACATGCGGGTTTCACATGCCACCAACTCCACATTCACAGGCAACTTCAGCGCCACAGCTGTTTTCAGATAGCCCTCAATGCAAAGGCTCTAGACGCAAATATTGGTGTGAGAGCTAATTCAATCAAGTAAACACTGCATGTTGGTGAAGGCATATTGAAGAAGAATCAGCCGAGTGCTTCTTGTGGGAGAACAACTCCATTTGGCTCACTAACTTCACACACCATCAGGCTTCCAAGCAGCTCTCAAGGAAACTCACTTTTCACACTCTATGCTTAGTGCCCTTTGAGTGCCTAGGACTGAAATGAAGCTTGGTGAGCATCCCACACAAACGAATGCTCCACATGCGGGTTTCACATGCCACCAACTCCACATTCACAGGCAACTTCAGCGCCACAGCCATTTTCAGACAGCCCTCAATGCAAAGGCTCTAGACGCAAATATTGGTGTTAGAGCTAATTCAATCAAGGAAACACTGCATTTTGGTGAAGGGCATATTGAAGAAGGATCAGCCGAGTGGTTCTTGTGGGAGAACAACTCCATTTGGCTCACTAACTTCACACACCATCAGGCTTCCAAGCAGCTCTCAAGGAAACTCAGTTTTCACACTCTATGCTTAGTGTCCTTTGAGTGCATTATCTAGGAATGAACCTGGTAGAGCATCCCACACAAATGAATTCTCCACATGCGGGTTTCACATGCCACCAACTCCACATTCACAGGCACCTTCAGCGCCACAGCCGTTTTTAGGTAGCCCTCAATGCAAAGGCTCTAGACGCAAATATTGGTGTGAGAGCTAATTCAATCAAGGAAACACTGCATGTTGGTGAAGGGCATATTGAAGAAGGATCAGCTGAGTGGTTCTTGTGGGAGAACAACTCCATTTGGCTCACTAACTTCACACACCATCAGGCTTCCAAGCAGCTCTCAAGGAAACTCAGTTTTCACACTCTATGCTTAGTGCCCTTTGAGTGCATTATCTAGGAATGAACTTCGTAAAGCATCCTATACAAACGAATGCTCCACATGCGGGTTTCACATGCCACCAACTCCACATTCACAGGCAACTTCAGCGCCACAGCCGTTTTCAGATAGCCCTCAATGCAAAGGCTCTAGACGCAAATATTGGTGTGAGAGCTAATTCAATCAAGGAAACACTGCATGTTGGTGAAGGGCATATTGAAGAAGGATCAGCCGAGTGGTTCTTGTGGGAGAACAACTCCATTTGGCTCACTAACTTCACACACCATCAGGCTTCCAAGCAGCTCTCAAGGAAACTCACTTTTCACACTCTATGCTTAGTGCCCTTTGAGTGCATTATTTAGGAATGAACCTGGTAGAGCATCCCACACAAACGAATGCTCCACATGCGGGTTTCACATGCCACCAACTCCACATTCACAGGCAACTTCAGCGCCACAGCCGTTTTCAGATAGCCCTCAATGCAAAGGCTCTAGACGCAAATATTGGTGCGAGAGCAAATTCAATCAAGGAAACACTGCATGTTGGTGAAGGGCATATTGAAGAAGAATCAACCGAGTGGTACTTGTGGGAGAACAACTCCATTTGGCTCACTAACTTCACACCACATCAGGCTTCCAAGCAGCTCTCAAGGAAACTCAGTTTTCACACTCTATGCTTAGTGCCCTTTGAGTTCATTTTCTAGAATGAACCTGGTAGAGCATCCACACAAATGAATGCTGCACATGCGGGTTTCACATGCCACCAACTCCACATTCACAGGCAACTTCAGCGCCACAGCCGTTTTCAGATAGCCCTCAATGCAAAGGCTCTAGACGCAAATATTGGTGTGAGAGCTAATTCAATCAAGGAAACACTGCATGTTGGTGAAGGGCATATTGAAGAAGGATCAGCCGAGTGGTTCTTGTCGGAGAACAACTCCATTTGGCTCACTAACTTCACACACCATCAGGCTTCCAAGCAGCTCTCAAGGAAACTCCGTTTTCACACTCTATGCTTAGTGCCCTTTGAGTGCATTATCTAGGAATGAACCTGGTAGAGCATCCCACACAAACGAATGAATTCTCCACATGCGGGTTTCACATGCCACCAACTCCACATTCACAGGAACCTTCAGCGCCACAGCCGTTTTCAGGTAGCCCTCAATGCAAAGGCTCTAGACGCAAATATTGGTGTGAGAGCTAATTCAATCAAGGAAACACTGCATGTTGGTGAAGGGCATATTGAAGAAGGATCAGCTGAGTGGTTCTTGTGGGAGAACAACTCCATTTGGCTCACTAACTTCACGCACGATCAAACTTCCAAGCAGCTCTCAAGGAAACTCAGTTTTCACACTCTATGCTTAGTGCCCTTTGAGTGCCTAGGACTGAAATGAAGCTTGGTGAGCATCCCACACAAACGAATGCTCCACATGCGGGTTTCACATGCCACCAACTCCACATTCACAGGCAACTTCAGCGCCACAGCCGTTTTCAGATAGCCCTCAATGCAAAGGCTCTAGACGCAAATATTGGTGTTAGAGCTAATTCAATCAAGGAAACACTGCATGTTGGTGAAGGTCATATTGAAGAAGGGTCAGCCGAGTGGTTCTTGTGGGAGAACAACTCCATTTGGCTCACTAACTTCACACACCATCAGGCTTCCAAGCAGCTCTCAAGGAAACTCAGTTTTCACACTCTATGCTTAGTGCCCTTTGAGTGCATTATCTAGGAATGAACCTGGTAGAGCATCCCACACAAACGAATGCCCCACATGCGGGTTTCACATGCCACCAACTCCACATTCACAGGCAACTTCAGCGCCACAGCCGGTTTCAGATAGCCCTCAATGCAAAGGCTCTAGACGCAAATATTGGTGTGAGAGCTAATTCAATCAAGGAAACACTGCATGTTGGTGAAGGGCATATTGAAGAAGGATCAGCTGAGTGGTTCTTGTGGGAGAACAACTCCATTTGGCTCACTAACTTCACACACCATCAGGCTTCCAAGCAGCTCTCAAGGAAACTCAGTTTTCACACTCTATGCTTAGTGCGCTTTGAGTGCCTAGGACTGAAATGAAGCTTGGTGAGCATCCCACACAAACGAATGCTCCACATGCGGGTTTCACATGCCACCAGCTCCACAATCACAGGCAACTTCAGCGCCACAGCCATTTTCAGATAGCCCTCAATGCAAAGGCTCTAGACGCAAATATTGGTGTGAGAGCTAATTCAATCAAGGAAACACTGCATGTTGGTGAAGGGCATATTGAAGAATGAACAGCCGAGTGGTTCTTGTGGGAGAACAACTCCATTTGGCTCACTAACTTCACACACCATCAGGCTTCCAAGCAGCTCTCAAGGAAACTCACTTTTCACACTCTATGCTTAGTGCCCTTTGAGTGCATTATTTAGGAATGAACCTGGTAGAGCATCCCACACAAACGAATGCTCCACATGCGGGTTTCACATGCCACCAACTCCACATTGACAGGCAACTTCAGCGCCACAGCCGTTTTCAGATAGCCCTCAATGCAAAGGCTCTAGACGCAAATATTGGTGTGAGAGCTAATTCAATCAAGGAAACACTGCATGTTGGTGAAGGGCATATTGAAGAAGAATCAACCGAGTGGTACTTGTGGGAGAACAACTCCATTTGGCTCACTAACTTCACACACCATCAGGCTTCCAAGCAGCTCTCAAGGAAACTCAGTTTTCACACTCTATGCTTAGTGCCCTTTGAGTGCCTAGGACTGAAATGAAGCTTGGTGAGCATCCCACACAAACGAATGCTCCACATGCGGGTTTCACATGCCACCAACTCCACATTCACAGGCAACTTCAGCGCCACAGCCATTTTCAGATAGCCCTCAATGCAAAGGCTCTAGACGCAAATATTGGTGTTAGAGCTAATTCAATCAAGGAAACACTGCATGTTGGTGAAGGGCATATTGAAGAAGGAACAGCCGAGTGGTTCTTGTGGGAGAACAACTCCATTTGGCTCACTAACTTCACACACCATCAGGCTTCCAAGCAGCTCTCAAGGAAACTCAGTTTTCACACTCTATGCTTAGTGCCCTTTGAGTGCATTATTTAGGAATGAACCTGGTAGAGCATCCCACACAAACGAATGCTCCACATGCGGGTTTCACATGCCACCAACTCCACATTCACAGGCAACTTCAGCGCCACAGCCGTTTTCAGATAGCCCTCAATGCAAAGGCTCTAGACGCAAATATTGGTGCGAGAGCAAATTCAATCAAGGAAACACTGCATGTTGGTGAAGGGCATATTGAAGAAGAATCAACCGAGTGGTACTTGTGGGAGAACAACTCCATTTGGCTCACTAACTTCACACACCATCAGGCTTCCAAGCAGCTCTCAAGGAAACTCAGTTTTCACACTCTATGCTTAGTGCCCTTTGAGTGCATTTTCTAGGAATGAACCTGGTAGAGCATCCCACACAAACGAATGAATTCTCCACATGCGGGTTTCACATGCCACCAACTCCACATTCACAGGCAACTTCAGCGCCACAGCCGTTTTCAGATAGCCCTCAATGCAAAGGCTCTAGACGCAAATATTGGTGTGAGAGCTAATTCAATCAAGGAAACACTGCATGTTGGTGAAACGCATATTGAAGAAGGATCAGCCGAGTGGTTCTTGTCGGAGAACAACTCCATTTGGCTCACTAACTTCACACACCATCAGGCTTCCAAGCAGCTCTCAAGGAAACTCAGTTTTCACACTCTATGCTTAGTGCCCTTTGAGTGCCTAGGACTGAAATGAAGCTTGGTGAGCATCCCACACAAATGAATGCTCCACATGCGGGTTTCACATGCCACCAACTCCACATTCACAGGCAACTTCAGCGCCACAGCCGTTTTCAGATAGCCCTCAATGCAAAGGCTCTAGACGCAAATATTGGTGTGAGAGCTAATTCAATCAAGGAAACACTGCATGTTGGTGAAGGTCATATTGAAGAAGGATCAGCTGAGTGGTTCTTGTGGGAGAACAACTCCATTTGGCTCACTAACTTCACACACCATCAGGCTTCCAAGCAGCTCTCAAGGAAACTCAGTTTTCACACTCTATGCTTAGTGCCCTTTGAGTGCATTATCTAGGAATGAACCTGGTAGAGCATCCCACACAAACGAATGAATTCTCCACATGCGGGTTTCACATGCCACCAACTCCACATTCACAGGCACCTTCAGCGCCACAGCCGTTTTCAGGTAGCCCTCAATGCAAAGGCTCTAGACGCAAATATTGGTGTGAGAGCTAATTCAATCAAGGAAACACTGCATGTTGGTGAAGTGCATATTGAAGAAGGATCAGCTGAGTGGTTCTTGTGGGAGAACAACTCCATTTGGCTCACTAACTTCACGCACGATCAAACTTCCAAGCAGCTCTCAAGGAAACTCACTTTTCACACTCTATGCTTAGTGCCCTTTGAGTGCCTAGGACTGAAATGAAGCTTGGTGAGCATCCCACACAAACGAATGCTGCACATGCGGGTTTCACATGCCACCAACTCCACATTCACAGGCAACTTCAGCGCCACAGCCGTTTTCAGATAGTCCTCAATGCAAAGGCTCTAGACGCAAATATTGGTGTTAGAGCTAATTCAATCAAGGAAACACTGCATGTTGGTGAAGGGCATATTGAAGAAGGATCAGCCGAGTGGTTCTTGTGGGAGAACAACTCCATTTGGCTCACTAACTTCACACACCATCAGGCTTCCAAGCAGCTCTCAAGGAAACTCAGTTTTCACACTCTATGCTTAGTGCCCTTTGAGTGCATTATTTAGGAATGAACCTGGTAGAGCATCCCACACAAACGAATGCTCCACATGCGGGTTTCACATGCCACCAACTCCACATTGACAGGCAACTTCAGCGCCACAGCCGTTTTCAGATAGCCCTCAATGCAAAGGCTCTAGACGCAAATATTGGTGTGAGAGCTAATTCAATCAAGGAAACACTGCATGTTGGTGAAGGGCATATTGAAGAAGAATCAACCGAGTGGTACTTGTGGGAGAACAACTCCATTTGGCTCACTAACTTCACACACCATCAGGCTTCCAAGCAGCTCTCAAGGAAACTCAGTTTTCACACTCTATGCTTAGTGCGCTTTGAGTGCCTAGGACTGAAATGAAGCTTGGTGAGCATCCCACACAAACGAATGCTCCACATGCGGGTTTCACATGCCACCAACTCCACATTCACAGGCAACTTCAGCGCCACAGCCATTTTCAGATAGCCCTCAATGCAAAGGCTCTAGACGCAAATATTGGTGTTAGAGCTAATTCAATCAAGGAAACACTGCATGTTGGTGAAGGGCATATTGAAGAAGGAACAGCCGAGTGGTTCTTGTGGGAGAACAACTCCATTTGGCTCACTAACTTCACACACCATCAGGCTTCCAAGCAGCTCTCAAGGAAACTCAGTTTTCACACTCTATGCTTAGTGCCCTTTGAGTGCATTATTTAGGAATGAACCTGGTAGAGCATCCCACACAAACGAATGCTCCACATGCGGGTTTCACATGCCACCAACTCCACATTCACAGGCAACTTCAGCGCCACAGCCGTTTTCAGATAGCCCTCAATGCAAAGGCTCTAGACGCAAATATTGGTGCGAGAGCAAATTCAATCAAGGAAACACTGCATGTTGGTGAAGGGCATATTGAAGAAGAATCAACCGAGTGGTACTTGTGGGAGAACAACTCCATTTGGCTCACTAACTTCACACACCATCAGGCTTCCAAGCAGCTCTCAAGGAAACTCAGTTTTCACACTCTATGCTTAGTGCCCTTTGAGTGCATTTTCTAGGAATGAACCTGGTAGAGCATCCCACACAAACGAATGAATTCTCCACATGCGGGTTTCACATGCCACCAACTCCACATTCACAGGCAACTTCAGCGCCACAGCCGTTTTCAGATAGCCCTCAATGCAAAGGCTCTAGACGCAAATATTGGTGTGAGAGCTAATTCAATCAAGGAAACACTGCATGTTGGTGAAACGCATATTGAAGAAGGATCAGCCGAGTGGTTCTTGTCGGAGAACAACTCCATTTGGCTCACTAACTTCACACACCATCAGGCTTCCAAGCAGCTCTCAAGGAAACTCAGTTTTCACACTCTATGCTTAGTGCCCTTTGAGTGCCTAGGACTGAAATGAAGCTTGGTGAGCATCCCACACAAACGAATGCTCCACATGCGGGTTTCACATGCCACCAACTCCACATTCACAGGCAACTTCAGCGCCACAGCCGTTTTCAGATAGCCCTCAATGCAAAGGCTCTAGACGCAAATATTGGTGTGAGAGCTAATTCAATCAAGGAAACACTGCATGTTGGTGAAGGTCATATTGAAGAAGGATCAGCTGAGTGGTTCTTGTGGGAGAACAACTCCATTTGGCTCACTAACTTCACACACCATCAGGCTTCCAAGCAGCTCTCAAGGAAACTCAGTTTTCACACTCTATGCTTAGTGCCCTTTGAGTGCATTATCTAGGAATGAACCTGGTAGAGCATCCCACACAAACGAATGAATTCTCCACATGCGGGTTTCACATGCCACCAACTCCACATTCACAGGCACCTTCAGCGCCACAGCCGTTTTCAGGTAGCCCTCAATGCAAAGGCTCTAGACGCAAATATTGGTGTGAGAGCTAATTCAATCAAGGAAACACTGCATGTTGGTGAAGTGCATATTGAAGAAGGATCAGCTGAGTGGTTCTTGTGGGAGAACAACTCCATTTGGCTCACTAACTTCACGCACGATCAAACTTCCAAGCAGCTCTCAAGGAAACTCACTTTTCACACTCTATGCTTAGTGCCCTTTGAGTGCCTAGGACTGAAATGAAGCTTGGTGAGCATCCCACACAAACGAATGCTCCACATGCGGGTTTCACATGCCACCAACTCCACATTCACAGGCAACTTCAGCGCCACAGCCGTTTTCAGATAGTCCTCAATGCAAAGGCTCTAGACGCAAATATTGGTGTTAGAGCTAATTCAATCAAGGAAACACTGCATGTTGGTGAAGGGCATATTGAAGAAGGATCAGCCGAGTGGTTCTTGTGGGAGAACAACTCCATTTGGCTCACTAACTTCACACACCATCAGGCTTCCAAGCAGCTCTCAAGGAAACTCAGTTTTCACACTCTATGCTTAGTGCCCTTTGAGTGCCTAGGACTGAAATGAAGCTTGGTGAGCATTCCACACAAACGAATGCTCCACATGCGGGTTTCACATGCCACCAACTCCACATTCACAGGCAACTTCAGCGCCACAGACATTTTCAGATAGCCCTCAATGCAAAGGCTCTAGACGCAAATATTGGTGTGAGAGCTAATTCAATCAAGGAAACACGGCATGTTGGTGAAGGGCATATTGAAGAAGGATCAGCCGAGTGGTTCTTGTGGGAGAACAACTCCATTTGGCTCACTAACTTCACACACCATCAGGCTTCCAAGCAGCTCTCAAGGAAACTCAGTTTTCACACTCTATGCTTAGTGCCCTTTGAGTGCATTATTTAGGAATGAACCTGGTAGAGCATCCCACACAAACGAATGAATTCTCCACATGCGGGTTTCACATGCCACCAACTCCACATTCACAGGCAACTTCAGCGCCACAGCCGTTTGCAGATAGCCCTCAATGCAAAGGCTCTAGACGCAAATATTGGTGTGAGAGCTAATTCAATCAAGGAAACACTGCATGTTGGTGAAGGGCATATTGAAGAAGGATCAGCTGAGTGGTTCTTGTGGGAGAACAACTCCATTTGGCTCACTACCTTCACACACCATCAGGCTTCCAAGCAGCTCTCAAGGAAACTCAGTTTTCACACTCTATGCTTAGTGCCCTTTGAGTGCATTATTTAGGAATGAACCTGGTAGAGCATCCCACACAAACGAATGCCCCACATGCGGGTTTCACATGCCACCAACTCCACATTCACAGGCAACTTCAGCGCCACAGCCGTTTTCAGATAGCCCTCAATGCAAAGGCTCTAGATGCAAATATTGGTGTGAGAGCTAATTCAATCAAGGAAACACTGCATGTTAGTGAAGGGCATATTGAAGAAGGATCAGCTGAGTGGTTCTTGTGGGAGAACAACTCCATTTGGCTCACTAACTTCACACACCATCAGGCTTCCAAGCAGCTCTCAAGGAAACTCAGTTTTCACACTCTATGCTTAGTGCCCTTTGAGTGCCTAGGACTGACACCATTCTTGGTGAGCATCCCACACAAACGAATGCTCCACATGCGGGTTTCACATGCCACCAACTCCACATTCACAGGCAACTTCAGCGCCACAGCCGTTTTCAGATAGCCCTCAATGCAAATGATCAAGACGCAAATATTGGTGTGAGAGCTAATTCAATCAAGGAAACACTGCATGTTGGTGAAGGGCATATTGAAGAAGAATCAGCCGAGTGGTTCTTGTGGGAGAACAACTCCATTTGGCTCACTAACTTCACACACCATCAGGCTTCCAAGCAGCTCTCAAGGAAACTCAGTTGTCACACTCTATGCTTAGTGCGCTTTGAGTGCCTAGAACTGAAATGAAGCTTGGTGAGCATCCCACACAAACGAATGCTCCACATGCGGGTTTCACATGCCACCAACTCCACATTCACAGGCAACTTCAGCGCCACAGGCGTTTTCAGATAGCCCTCAATGCAAAGGATCTAGACGCAAATATTGGTGTGAGAGCTAATTCAATCAAGGAAACACTGCATGTTGGTGAAGGGCATATTGAAGAAGAATCAGCCGAGTGGTTCTTGTGGGAGAACAACTCCATTTGGCTCACTAACTTCACACACCATCAGGCTTCCAAGCAGCTCTCAAGGAAACTCAGTTTTCACACTCTATGCTTAGTGCCCTTTGAGTGCATTATCTAGGAATGAACCTGGTAGAGCATCCCACACAAACGAATGCTGCACATGCAGGTTTCACATGCCACCAACTCCACATTCACAGGCACCTTCAGCGCCACAGCCGTTTGCAGATAGCCCTCAATGCAAAGGCTCTAGACGCAAATATTGGTGTGAGAGCTAATTCAATCAAGGAAACACTGCATGTTGGTGAAGGGCATATTGAAGAAGGATCAACTGAGTGGTTCTTGTGGGAGAACAACTCCATTTGGCTCACTAACTTCACACACCATCAGGCTTCCAAGCAGCTCTCAAGGAAACTCAGTTTTCACACTCTATGCTTAGTGCCCTTTGAGTGCCTAGGACTGAAATGATGCTTGGTCAACATCCCACACAAACGAATGCTCCACATGCGGGTTTCACATGCCACCAACTCCACATTCACAGGCAACTTCAGCGCCACAGCCGTTTTCAGATAGCCCTCAATGCAAAGGCTCTAGACGCAAATATTGGTGCGAGAGCAAATTCAATCAAGGAAACACTGCATGTTGGTGCAGGGCATATTGAAGAAGAATCAACCGAGTGGTACTTGTGGGAGAACAACTCCATTTGGCTCACTAACTTCACACACCATCAGGCTTCCAAGCAGCTCTCAAGGAAACTCAGTTTTCACACTCTATGCTTAGTGCCCTTTGAGTGCATTTTCTAGGAATGAACCTGGTAGAGCATCCCACACAAACGAATGAATTCACCACATGCGGGTTTCACATGCCACCAACTCCACATTCACAGGCACCTTCAGCGCCACAGCCGTTTTCAGGTAGCCCTCAATGCAAAGGCTCTAGACGCAAATATTGGTGTGAGAGCTAATTCAATCAAGGAAACAATGCATGTTGGTGAAGGGCATATGGAAGAAGGATCAGCCGAGTGGTTCTTGTGGGAGAACAACTCCATTTGGCTCACTAACTTCACGCACCATCAAGCTTCCAAGCAGCTCTCAAGGAAACTCACTTTTCACACTCTATGCTTAGTGCCCTTTGAGTGCCTAGGACTGAAAACATGCTTGGTGAGCATCCCACACAAACGAATGTTCCACATGCGGGTTTCACATGCCACCAACTCCACATTCACAGGCAACTTCAGCGCCACAGCCGTTTTCAGATAGCCCTCAATGCAAAGGCTCTAGACGCAAATATTGGTGTGAGAGCTAATTCAATCAAGGAAACACTGCATGTTGGTGAAGGGCATATTGAAGAAGGATCAGCCGAGTGGTTCTTGTGGGAGAACAACTCCATTTGGCTCACTAACTTCACACACCATCAGGCTTCCAAGCAGCTCTCAAGGAAACTCAGTTTTCACACTCTATGCTTAGTGCCCTTTCAGTGCATTATCTAGGAATGAAAATGGTAGAGCATCCCACACAAACGAATGCCCCACATGCGGGTTTCACATGCCACCAACTCCACATTCACAGGCAACTTCAGCGCCACAGCCGTTTTCAGATAGCCCTCAATGCAAAGGCTCTAGACGCAAATATTGGTGTGAGAGCTAATTCAATCAAGGAAACACTGCATGTTGGTGAAGGGCATATTGAAGAAGGATCAGCCGAGTGGTTCTTGTGGGAGAACAACTCCATTTGGCTCACTAACTTCACACACCATCAGGCTTCCAAGCAGCTCTCAAGGAAACTCAGTTTTCACACTCTATGCTTAGTGCCCTTTGAGTGCCTAGGACTGAAACCATTCTTGGTGAGCATCCCACACAAACGAATGCTCCACATGCGGGTTTCACATGCCACCAACTCCACATTCACAGGCAACTTCAGCGCCACAGCCGTTTTCAGATAGCTCTCAATGCAAAGGCTCTAGACGCAAATATTGGTGTGAGAGCAAATTCAATCAAGGAAACACTGCATGTTGGTGAAGGGCATATTGAAGAAGAATCAGCCGAGTGGTTCTTGTGGGAGAACAACTCCATTTGGCTCACTAACTTCACACACCATCAGGCTTCCAAGCAGCTCTCAAGGAAACTCAGTTTTCACACTCTATGCTTAGTGCCCTTTGAGTGCATTTTCTAGGAATGAACCTGGTAGAGCATCCCACACAAACGAATGCTCCACATGCGGGTTTCACATGCCACCAACTCCACATTCACAGGCAACTTCAGCGCCACAGCCGTTTTCAGATAGCCCTCAATGCAAAGGCTCTAGACGCAAATATTGGTGTGAGAGCTAATTCAATCAAGGAAACACTGCATGTTGGTGAAGGGCATATTAAAGGATCAGCCGAGTGGTTCTTGTGGGAGAACAACTCCATTTGGCTCACTAACTTGACACACCATCAGGCTTCCAAGCAGCTCTCAAGGAAACTCAGTTTTCACACTCTATGCTTAGTGCCCTTTGAGTGCCTAGGACTGAAATGATGCTTGGTCACCATCCCACACAAACGAATGCTCCACATGCGGGTTTCACATGCCACCAACTCCACATTCACAGGCAACTTCAGCGCCACAGCCGTTTTCAGATAGCCCTCAATGCAAAGGCTCTAGACGCAAATATTTGTGCGAGAGCAAATTCAATCAAGGAAACACTGCATGTTGGTGAAGGGCATATTGAAGAAGAATCAACCGAGTGGTACTTGTGGGAGAACAACTCCATTTGGCTCACTAACTTCACACACCATCAGGCTTCCAAGCAGCTCTCAAGGAAACTCAGTTTTCACACTCTATGCTTAGTGCCCTTTGAGTGCATTTTCTAGGAATGAACCTGGTAGAGCATCCCACACAAACGAATGAATTCTCCACATGCGGGTTTCACATGCCACCAACTCCACATTCACAGGCACCTTCAGCGCCACAGCCGTTTTCAGGTAGCCCTCAATGCAAAGGCTCTAGACGCAAATATTGGTGTGAGAGCTAATTCAATCAAGGAAACACTGCATGTTGGTGAAGGGCATATTGAAGAAGGATCAGCTGAGTGGTTCTTGTGGGAGAACAACTCCATTTGGCTCACTAACTTCACGCACCATCAAGCTTCCAAGCAGCTCTCAAGGAAACTCACTTTTCACACTCTATGCTTAGTGCCCTTTGAGTGCCTAGGACTGAAATGAAGCTTGGTGAGCATCCCACACAAACGAATGCTGCACATGCGGGTTTCACATGCCACCAACTCCACATTCACAGGCAACTTCAGCGCCACAGCCGTTTTCAGATAGTCCTCAATGCAAAGGCTCTAGACGCAAATATTGGTGTTAGAGCTAATTCAATCAAGGAAACACTGCATGTTGGTGAAGGGCATATTGAAGAAGAATCAGACGAGTGGTTCTTGTGGGAGAACAACTCCATTTGGCTCACTAACTTCACACACCATCAGGCTTCCAAGCACCTCTCAAGGAAACTCAGTTTTCACACTCTATGCTTAGTGCCCTTTGAGTGCATTATCTAGGAATGAACCTGGTAGAGCATCCCACACAAACGAATGCCCCACATGCGGGTTTCACATGCCACCAACTCCACATTGACAGACAACTTCAGCGCCACAGCCGTTTTCAGATAGCCCTCAATGCAAAGGCTCTAGACGCAAATATTGGTGTGAGAGCTAATTCAATCAAGGAAACACTGCATGTTGGTGAAGGGCATATTGAAGAAGGATCAGCCGAGTGGTTCTTGTGGGAGAACAACTCCATTTGGCTCACTAACTTCACACACCATCAGGCTTCCAAGCAGCTCTCAAGGAAACTCAGTTTTCACACTCTATGCTTAGTGCGCTTTGAGTGCCTAGGACTGAAATGAAGCTTGGTGAGCATCCCACACAAACGAATGCTCCACATGCGGGTTTCACATGCCACCAACTCCACATTCACAGGCAACTTCAGCGCCACAGACATTTTCAGATAGCCCTCAATGCAAAGGCTCTAGACGCAAATATTGGTGTTAGAGCTAATTCAATCAAGGAAACACGGCATGTTGGTGAAGGGCATATTGAAGAAGGATCAGCCGAGTGGTTCTTGTGGGAGAACAACTCCATTTGGCTCACTAACTTCACACACCATCAGGCTTCCAAGCAGCTCTCAAGGAAACTCAGTTTTCACACTCTATGCTTAGTGCCCTTTGAGTGCATTATTTAGGAATGAACCTGGTAGAGCATCCCACACAAACGAATGCCCCACATGCGGGTTTCACATGCCACCAACTCCACATTCACAGGCAACTTCAGCGCCACAGCCGTTTTCAGATAGCCCTCAATGCAAAGGCTCTAGATGCAAATATTGGTGTGAGAGCTAATTCAATCAAGGAAACACTGCATGTTAGTGAAGGGCATATTGAAGAAGGATCAGCTGAGTGGTTCTTGTGGGAGAACAACTCCATTTGGCTCACTAACTTCACACACCATCAGGCTTCCAAGCAGCTCTCAAGGAAACTCAGTTTTCACACTCTATGCTTAGTGCCCTTTGAGTGCCTAGGACTGAAATGAAGCTTGGTGAGCATCCCACACAAACGAATGCTGCACATGCGGGTTTCACATGCCACCAACTCCACATTCACAGGCAACTTCAGCGCCACAGCCGTTTTCAGATAGCCCTCAATGCTAAGGCTCTAGACGCAAATATTGGTGTGAGAGCTAATTCAATCAAGGAAACACTGCATGTTGGTGAAGGGCATATTGAAGAAGGATCAGCTGAGTGGTTCTTGTGGGAGAACAACTCCATTTGGCTCACTAACTTCACACACCACCAAGCTTCCAAGCAGCTCTCAAGGAAACTCAGTTTTCACACTCTATGCTTAGTGCCCTTTGAGTGCCTAGGACTGAAACCATTCTTGGTGAGCATCCCACACAAACGAATGCTCCACATGCGGGTTTCACATGCCACCAACTCCACATTCACAGGCAACTTCAGCGCCACAGCCGTTTTCAGATAGCCCTCAATGCAAAGGATCAAGACGCAAATATTGGTGTGAGAGCTAATTCAATCAAGGAAACACTGCATGTTGGTGAAGGGCATATTGAAGAAGAATCAGCCGAGTGGTTCTTGTGGGAGAACAACTCCATTTGGCTCACTAACTTCACACACCATCAGGCTTCCAAGCAGCTCTCAAGGAAACTCAGTTGTCACACTCTATGCTTAGTGCGCTTTGAGTGCCTAGAACTGAAATGAAGCTTGGTGAGCATCCCACACAAACGAATGCTCCACATGCGGGTTTCACATGCCACCAACTCCACATTCACAGGCAACTTCAGCGCCACAGCCGTTTTCAGATAGCCCTCAATGCAAAGGCTCTAGACGCAAATATTGGTGTGAGAGCTAATTCAATCAAGGAAACACTGCATGTTGGTGAAGGGCATATTGAAGAAGAATCAGCCGAGTGGTTCTTGTGGGAGAACAACTCCATTTGGCTCACTAACTTCACACACCATCAGGCTTCCAAGCAGCTCTCAAGGAAACTCAGTTTTCACACTCTATGCTTAGTGCCCTTTGAGTGCATTATCTAGGAATGAACCTGGTAGAGCATCCCACACAAACGAATGCTGCACATGCAGGTTTCACATGCCACCAACTCCACATTCACAGGCACCTTCAGCGCCACAGCCGTTTTCAGGTAGCCCTCAATGCAAAGGCTCTAGACGCAAATATTGGTGTGAGAGCTAATTCAATCAAGGAAACACTGCATGTTGGTGAAGGGCATATTGAAGAAGGATCAGCTGAGTGGTTCTTGTGGGAGAACAACTCCATTTGGCTCACTAACTTCACACACCATCAGGCTTCCAAGCAGCTCTCAAGGAAACTCAGTTTTCACACTCTATGCTTAGTGCCCTTTGAGTGCCTAGGACTGAAATCATGCTTGGTCAACATCCCACACAAACGAATGCTCCACATGCGGGTTTCACATGCCACCAACTCCACATTCACAGGCAACTTCAGCGCCACAGCCGTTTTCAGATAGCCCTCAATGCAAAGGCTCTAGACGCAAATATTGGTGCGAGAGCAAATTCAATCAAGGAAACACTGCATGTTGGTGCAGGGCATATTGAAGAAGAATCAACCGAGTGGTACTTGTGGGAGAACAACTCCATTTGGCTCACTAACTTCACACACCATCAGGCTTCCAAGCAGCTCTCAAGGAAACTCAGTTTTCACACTCTATGCTTTGTGCCCTTTGAGTGCATTTTCTAGGAATGAACCTGGTAGAGCATCCCACACAAACGAATGAATTCACCACATGCGGGTTTCACATGCCACCAACTCCACATTCACAGGCACCTTCAGCGCCACAGCCGTTTTCAGGTAGCCCTCAATGCAAAGGCTCTAGACGCAAATATTGGTGTGAGAGCTAATTCAATCAAGGAAACAATGCATGTTGGTGAAGGGCATATGGAAGAAGGATCAGCCGAGTGGTTCTTGTGGGAGAACAACTCCATTTGGCTCACTAACTTCACGCACCATCAAGCTTCCAAGCAGCTCTCAAGGAAACTCACTTTTCACACTCTATGCTTAGTGCCCTTTGAGTGCCTAGGACTGAAACCATGCTTGGTGAGCATCCCACACAAACGAATGCTCCACATGCGGGTTTCACATGCCACCAACTCCACATTCACAGGCAACTTCAGCGCCACAGCCGTTTTCAGATAGCCCTCAATGCAAAGGCTCTAGACGCAAATATTGGTGTGAGAGCTAATTCAATCAAGGAAACACTGCATGTTGGTGAAGGGCATATTGAAGAAGGATCAGCCGAGTGGTTCTTGTGGGAGAACAACTCCATTTGGCTCACTAACTTCACACACCATCAGGCTTCCAAGCAGCTCTCAAGGAAACTCAGTTTTCACACTCTATGCTTAGTGCCCTTTCAGTGCATTATCTAGGAATGAAAATGGTAGAGCATCCCACACAAACGAATGCCCCACATGCGGGTTTCACATGCCACCAACTCCACATTCACAGGCAACTTCAGCGCCACAGCCGTTTTCAGATAGCCCTCAATGCAAAGGCTCTAGACGCAAATATTGGTGTGAGAGCTAATTCAATCAAGGAAACACTGCATGTTGGTGAAGGGCATATTGAAGAAGGATCAGCCGAGTGGTTCTTTTGGGAGAACAACTCCATTTGGCTCACTAACTTCACACACCATCAGGCTTCCAAGCAGCTCTCAAGGAAACTCAGTTTTCACACTCTATGCTTAGTGCCCTTTGAGTGCCTAGGACTGAAACCATTCTTGGTGAGCATCCCACACAAACGAATGAATTCTCCACATGCGGGTTTCACATGCCACCAACTCCACATTCACAGGCAACTTCAGCGCCACAGCCGTTTTCAGATAGCTCTCAATGCAAAGGCTCTAGACGCAAATATTGGTGTGAGAGCAAATTCAATCAAGGAAACACTGCATGTTGGTGAAGGGCATATTGAAGAAGAATCAGCCGAGTGGTTCTTGTGGGAGAACAACTCCATTTGGCTCACTAACTTCACACACCATCAGGCTTCCAAGCAGCTCTCAAGGAAACTCAGTTTTCACACTCTATGCTTAGTGCCCTTTGAGTGCATTTTCTAGGAATGAAACTGGTAGAGCATCCCACACAAACGAATGCTCCACATGCGGGTTTCACATGCCACCAACTCCACATTCACAGGTAACTTCAGCGCCACAGCCGTTTTCAGATAGCCCTCAATGCAAAAGCTCTAGACGCAAATATTGGTGTGAGAGCTAATTCAATCAAGGAAACACTGCATGTTGGTGAAGGGCATATTAAAGGATCAGCCGAGTGGTTCTTGTGGGAGAACAACTCCATTTGGCTCACTAACTTGACACACCATCAAGCTTCCAAGCAGCTCTCAAGGAAACTCAGTTTTCACACTCTATGCTTAGTGCCCTTTGAGTGCCTAGGACTGAAATGATGCTTGGTCAACATCCCACACAAACGAATGCTCCACATGCGGGTTTCACATGCCACCAACTCCACATTCACAGGCAACTTCAGCGCCACAGCCGTTTTCAGATAGCCCTCAATGCAAAGGCTCTAGACGCAAATATTGGTGCGAGAGCAAATTCAATCAAGGAAACACTGCATGTTGGTGAAGGGCATATTGAAGAAGAATCAACCGAGTGGTACTTGTGGGAGAACAACTCCATTTGGCTCACTAACTTCACACACCATCAGTCTTCCAAGCAGCTCTCAAGGAAACTCAGTTTTCACACTCTATGCTTAGTGCCCTTTGAGTGCATTTTCTAGGAATGAACCTGGTAGAGCATCCCACACAAACGAATGAATTCTCCACATGCGGGTTTCACATGCCACCAACTCCACATTCACAGGCAACTTCAGCGCCACAGCCGTTTGCAGATAGCCCTCAATGCAAAGGCTCTAGACGCAAATATTGGTGTGAGAGCTAATTCAATCAAGGAAACACTGCATGTTGGTGAAGGGCATATTGAAGAAGGATCAGCTGAGTGGTTCTTGTGGGAGAACAACTCCATTTGGCTCACTACCTTCACACACCATCAGGCTTCCAAGCAGCTCTCAAGGAAACTCAGTTTTCACACTCTATGCTTAGTGCCCTTTGAGTGCATTATTTAGGAATGAACCTGGTAGAGCATCCCACACAAACGAATGCCCCACATGCGGGTTTCACATGCCACCAACTCCACATTCACAGGCAACTTCAGCGCCACAGCCGTTTTCAGATAGCCCTCAATGCAAAGGCTCTAGACGCAAATATGGGTGTGAGAGCTAATTCAATCAAGGAAACACTGCATGTTGGTGAAGGTCATATTGAAGAAGGATCAGCCGAGTGGTTCTTGTGGGAGAACAACTCCATTTGGCTCACTAACTTCACACACCATCAGGCTTCCAAGCAGCTCTCAAGGAAACTCAGTTGTCACACTCTATGCTTAGTGCGCTTTGAGTGCCTAGGACTGAAATGAAGCTTGGTGAGCATCCCACACAAACGAATGCTCCACATGCGGGTTTCACATGCCACCAACTCCACATTGACAGGCAACTTCAGCACCACAGCCGTTTTCAGATAGCCCTCAATGCAAAGGCTCTAGACGCAAATATTGGTGTGAGAGCTAATTCAATCAAGGAAACACTGCATGTTGGTGAAGGGCATATTGAAGAAGAATCAGCCGAGTGGTTCTTGTGGGAGAACAACTCCATTTGGCTCACTAACTTCACACACCATCAGGCTTACAAGCAGCTCTCAAGGAAACTCAGTTTTCACACTCTATGCTTAGTGCCCTTTGAGTGCATTATCTAGGAATGAACCTGGTAGAGCATCCCACACAAACGAATGCTCCACATGCGGGTTTCACATGCCACCAACTCCACATTCACAGGCACCTTCAGCGCCACAGCCGTTTTTAGGTTGCCCTCAATGCAAAGGCTCAGACGCAAATATTGGTGTGAGAGCTAATTCAATCAAGGAAACACTGCATGTTGGTGAAGGACATATTGAAGAAGGATCAGCTGAGTGGTTCTTGTGGGAGAACAACTCCATTTGGCTCACTAACTTCACACACCATCAGGCTTCCAAGCAGCTCTCAAGGAAACTCAGTTTTCACACTCTATGCTTAGTGCCCTTTGAGTGCATTATCTAGGAATGAACTTCGAAGAGCATCCCATACAAACGAATGCTGCACATGCGGGTTTCACATGCCACCAACTCCACATTCACAGGCAACTTCAGCGCCACAGCCGTTTTCAGATAGCCCTCAATGCAAAGGCTCTAGACGCAAATATTGGTGTGAGAGCTAATTCAATCAAGGAAACACTGCATGTTGGTGAAGGGCATATTAAAGGATCAGCCGAGTGGTTCTTGTGGGAGAACAACTCCATTTGGCTCACTAACTTCACACACCATCAGGCTTCCAAGCAGCTCTCAAGGAAACTCATTTTTCACACTCTATGCTTAGTGCCCTTTGAGTGCCTAGGACTGAAATGATGCTTGGTCAACATCCCACACAAACGAATGCTCCACATGCGGGTTTCACATGCAACCAACTCCACATTCACAGGCACCTTCAGCGCCACAGCCGTTTTCAGGTAGCCCTCAATGCAAAGGCTCTAGACGCAAATATTGGTGTGAGAGCTAATTCAATCAAAGAAACAATGCATGTTGGTGAAGGGCATAATAAAGAAGGATCAGCTGAGTGGTTCTTGTGGGAGAACAACTCCATTTGGCTCACTAACTTCACGCACCATCAAGCTTCCAAGCAGCTCTCAAGGAAACTCACTTTTCACACTCTATGCTTAGTGCCCTTTGAGTGCCTAGGACTGAAATGAAGCTTGGTGAGCATCCCACACAAACGAATGCTGCACATGCGGGTTTCACATGCCACCAACTCCACATTCACAGGCAACTTCAGCGCCACAGCCGTTTTCAGATAGCCCTCAATGCAAAGGCTCTAGACGCAAATATTGGTGTGAGAGCTAATTCAATCAAGGAAACACTGCATGTTGGTGAAGGTCATATTGAAGAAGGATCAGCCGAGTGGTTCTTGTGGGAGAACAACTCCATTTGGCTCACTAACTTCACACACCATCAGGCTTCCAAGCAGCTCTCAAGGAAACTCAGTTTTCACACTCTATGCTTAGTGCCCTTTGAGTGCATTATCTAGGAATGAACCTGGTAGAGCATCCCACACAAACGAATGCTCCACATGCGGGTTTCACATGCCACCAACTCCACATTGACAGGCAACTTCAGCGCCACAGCCGTTTTCAGATAGCCCTCAATGCAAAGGCTCTAGACGCAAATATTGGTGTGAGAGCTAATTCAATCAAGGAAACAATGCATGTTGGTGAAGGGCATATTGAAGAAGGATCAGCCGAGTGGTTCTTGTGGGAGAACAACTCCATTTGGCTCACTAACTTCACACACCATCAGGCTTCCAAGCAGCTCTCAAGGAAACTCCGTTTTCACACTCTATGCTTAGTGCCCTTTGAGTGCATTTTCTAGGAATGAACCTGGTAGAGCATCCCACACAAACGAATGCTCCACATGCGGGTTTCACATGCCACCAACTCCACATTCACAGGCAACTTCAGCGCCACAGCCGTTTTCAGATAGCCCTCAATGCAAAGGCTCTAGACGCAAATATTGGTGTGAGAGCTAATTCAATCAAGGAAACACTGCATGTTAGTGAAGGGCATATGGAAGAAGGATCAGCCGAGTGGTTCTTGTGGGAGAACAACTCCATTTGGCTCACTAACTTCACACACCATCAGGCTTCCAAGCAGCTCTCAAGGAAACTCAGTTTTCACACTCTATGCTTAGTGCCCTTTGAGTGCATTTTCTAGGAATGAAACTGGTAGAGCATCCCACACAAACGAATGCTCCACATGCGGGTTTCACATGCCACCAACTCCACATTCACAGGTAACTTCAGCGCCACAGCCGTTTTCAGATAGCCCTCAATGCAAAGGCTCTAGACGCAAATATTGGTGTGAGAGCTAATTCAATCAAGGAAACACTGCATGTTGGTGAAGGGCATATTAAAGGATCAGCCGAGTGGTTCTTGTGGGAGAACAACTCCATTTGGCTCACTAACTTGACACACCATCAAGCTTCCAAGCAGCTCTCAAGGAAACTCAGTTTTCACACTCTATGCTTAGTGCCCTTTGAGTGCCTAGGACTGAAATGATGCTTGGTCAACATCCCACACAAACGAATGCTCCACATGCGGGTTTCACATGCCACCAACTCCACATTCACAGGCAACTTCAGCGCCACAGCCGTTTTCAGATAGCCCTCAATGCAAAGGCTCTAGACGCAAATATTGGTGCGAGAGCAAATTCAATCAAGGAAACACTGCATGTTGGTGAAGGGCATATTGAAGAAGAATCAACCGAGTGGTACTTGTGGGAGAACAACTCCATTTGGCTCACTAACTTCACACACCATCAGGCTTCCAAGCAGCTCTCAAGGAAACTCAGTTTTCACACTCTATGCTTAGTGCCCTTTGAGTGCATTTTCTAGGAATGAACCTGGTAGAGCATCCCACACAAACGAATGAATTCTCCACATGCGGGTTTCACATGCCACCAACTCCACATTCACAGGCAACTTCAGCGCCACAGCCGTTTGCAGATAGCCCTCAATGCAAAGGCTCTAGACGCAAATATTGGTGTGAGAGCTAATTCAATCAAGGAAACACTGCATGTTGGTGAAGGGCATATTGAAGAAGGATCAGCTGAGTGGTTCTTGTGGGAGAACAACTCCATTTGGCTCACTACCTTCACACACCATCAGGCTTCCAAGCAGCTCTCAAGGAAACTCAGTTTTCACACTCTATGCTTAGTGCCCTTTGAGTGCATTATTTAGGAATGAACCTGGTAGAGCATCCCACACAAACGAATGCCCCACATGCGGGTTTCACATGCCACCAACTCCACATTGACAGGCAACTTCAGCGCCACAGCCGTTTTCAGATAGCCCTCAATGCAAAGGCTCTAGACGCAAATATTGGTGTGAGAGCTAATTCAATCAAGGAAACACTGCATGTTGGTGAAGGGCATATTGAAGAAGAATCAGCCGAGTGGTTCTTGTGGGAGAACAACTCCATTTGGCTCACTAACTTCACACACCATCAGGCTTACAAGCAGCTCTCAAGGAAACTCAGTTTTCACACTCTATGCTTAGTGCCCTTTGAGTGCATTATCTAGGAATGAACCTGGTAGAGCATCCCACACAAACGAATGCTCCACATGCGGGTTTCACATGCCACCAACTCCACATTCACAGGCAACTTCAGCGCCACAGCCGTTTTCAGATAGCCCTCAATGCAAAGGCTCTAGACGCAAATATTAGTGTGAGAGCTAATTCAATCAAGGAAACACTGCATGTTAGTGAAAGGCATATTGAAGAAGGATCAGCCAAGTGGTTCTTGTGGGAGAACAACTCCATTTGGCTCACTAACTTGACACACCATCAAGCTTCCAAGCAGCTCTCAAGGAAACTCAGTTTTCACACTCTATGCTTAGTGCCCTTTGAGTGCCTAGGACTGAAATGATGCTTGGTCAACATCCCACACAAACGAATGCTCCACATGCGGGTTTCACATGCCACCAACTCCACATTCACAGGCAACTTCAGCGCCACAGCCGTTTTCAGATAGCCCTCAATGCAAAGGCTCTAGACGCAAATATTGGTGCGAGAGCAAATTCAATCAAGGAAACACTGCATGTTGGTGAAGGGCATATTGAAGAAGAATCAACCGAGTGGTACTTGTGGGAGAACAACTCCATTTGGCTCACTAACTTCACACACCATCAGGCTTCCAAGCAGCTCTCAAGGAAACTCAGTTTTCACACTCTATGCTTAGTGCCCTTTGAGTGCATTTTCTAGGAATGAACCTGGTAGAGCATCCCACACAAACGAATGAATTCTCCACATGCGGGTTTCACATGCCACCAACTCCACATTCACAGGCAACTTCAGCGCCACAGCCGTTTGCAGATAGCCCTCAATGCAAAGGCTCTAGACGCAAATATTGGTGTGAGAGCTAATTCAATCAAGGAAACACTGCATGTTGGTGAAGGGCATATTGAAGAAGGATCAGCTGAGTGGTTCTTGTGGGAGAACAACTCCATTTGGCTCACTACCTTCACACACCATCAGGCTTCCAAGCAGCTCTCAAGGAAACTCAGTTTTCACACTCTATGCTTAGTGCCCTTTGAGTGCATTATTTAGGAATGAACCTGGTAGAGCATCCCACACAAACGAATGCCCCACATGCGGGTTTCACATGCCACCAACTCCACATTGACAGGCAACTTCAGCGCCACAGCCGTTTTCAGATAGCCCTCAATGCAAAGGCTCTAGACGCAAATATTGGTGTGAGAGCTAATTCAATCAAGGAAACACTGCATGTTGGTGAAGGGCATATTGAAGAAGAATCAGCCGAGTGGTTCTTGTGGGAGAACAACTCCATTTGGCTCACTAACTTCACACACCATCAGGCTTACAAGCAGCTCTCAAGGAAACTCAGTTTTCACACTCTATGCTTAGTGCCCTTTGAGTGCATTATCTAGGAATGAACCTGGTAGAGCATCCCACACAAACGAATGCTCCACATGCGGGTTTCACATGCCACCAACTCCACATTCACAGGCACCTTCAGCGCCACAGCCGTTTTTAGGTTGCCCTCAATGCAAAGGCTCAGACGCAAATATTGGTGTGAGAGCTAATTCAATCAAGGAAACACTGCATGTTGGTGAAGGACATATTGAAGAAGGATCAGCTGAGTGGTTCTTGTGGGAGAACAACTCCATTTGGCTCACTAACTTCACACACCATCAGGCTTCCAAGCAGCTCTCAAGGAAACTCAGTTTTCACACTCTATGCTTAGTGCCCTTTGAGTGCATTATCTAGGAATGAACTTCGAAGAGCATCCCATACAAACGAATGCTGCACATGCGGGTTTCACATGCCACCAACTCCACATTCACAGGCAACTTCAGCGCCACAGCCGTTTTCAGATAGCCCTCAATGCAAAGGCTCTAGACGCAAATATTGGTGTGAGAGCTAATTCAATCAAGGAAACACTGCATGTTGGTGAAGGGCATATTAAAGGATCAGCCGAGTGGTTCTTGTGGGAGAACAACTCCATTTGGCTCACTAACTTCACGCACCATCAAGCTTCCAAGCAGCTCTCAAGGAAACTCACTTTTCACACTCTATGCTTAGTGCCCTTTGAGTGCCTAGGACTGAAATGAAGCTTGGTGAGCATCCCACACAAACGAATGCTGCACATGCGGGTTTCACATGCCACCAACTCCACATTGACAGGCAACTTCAGCGCCACAGCCGTTTTCAGATAGCCCTCAATGCAAAGGCTCTAGACGCAAATATTGGTGTGAGAGCTAATTCAATCAAGGAAACAATGCATGTTGGTGAAGGGCATATTGAAGAAGGATCAGCCGAGTGGTTCTTGTGGGAGAACAACTCCATTTGGCTCACTAACTTCACACACCATCAGGCTTCCAAGCAGCTCTCAAGGAAACTCACTTTTCACACTCTATGCTTAGTGCCCTTTGAGTGCATTTTCTAGGAATGAACCTGGTAGAGCATCCCACACAAACGAATGCTCCACATGCGGGTTTCACATGCCACCAACTCCACATTCACAGGCAACTTCAGCGCCACAGCCGTTTTCAGATAGCCCTCAATGCAAAGGCTCTAGACGCAAATATTGGTGTGAGAGCTAATTCAATCAAGGAAACACTGCATGTTAGTGAAGGGCATATGGAAGAAGGATCAGCCGAGTGGTTCTTGTGGGAGAACAACTCCATTTGGCTCACTAACTTCACACACCATCAGGCTTCCAAGCAGCTCTCAAGGAAACTCAGTTTTCACACTCTATGCTTAGTGCCCTTTGAGTGCATTTTCTAGGAATGAAACTGGTAGAGCATCCCACACAAACGAATGCCCCACATGCGGGTTTCACATGCCACCAACTCCACATTCACAGGCAACTTCAGCGCCACAGCCGTTTGCAGATAGCCCTCAATGCAAAGGCTCTAGACGCAAATATTGGTGTGAGAGCTAATTCAATCAAGGAAACACTGCATGTTGGTGAAGGGCATATTGAAGAAGGATCAGCCGAGTGGTTCTTTTGGGAGAACAACTCCATTTGGCTCACTAACTTCACACACCATCAGGCTTCCAAGCAGCTCTCAAGGAAACTCAGTTTTCACACTCTATGCTTAGTGCCCTTTGAGTGCCTAGGACTGAAACCATTCTTGGTGAGCATCCCACACAAACGAATGCTCCACATGCGGGTTTCACATGCCACCAACTCCACATTCACAGGCAACTTCAGCGCCACAGCCGTTTTCAGATAGCTCTCAATGCAAAGGCTCTAGACGCAAATATTGGTGTGAGAGCAAATTCAATCAAGGAAACACTGCAATTTGGTGAAGGGCATATTGAAGAAGAATCAGCCGAGTGGTTCTTGTGGGAGAACAACTCCATTTGGCTCACTAACTTCACACACCATCAGGCTTCCAAGCAGCTCTCAAGGAAACTCAGTTTTCACACTCTATGCTTAGTGCCCTTTGAGTGCATTTTCTAGGAATGAAACAGGTAGAGCATCCCACACAAACGAATGCTCCACATGCGGGTTTCACATGCCAACAACTCCACATTCACAGGCAACTTCAGCGCCACAGCCGTTTTCAGATAGCCCTCAATGCAAAGGCTCTAGACGCAAATATTGGTGTGAGAGCTAATTCAATCAAGGAAACACTGCATGTTGGTGAAGGGCATATTAAAGGATCAGCCGAGTGGTTCTTGTGGGAGAACAACTCCATTTGGCTCACTAACTTGACACACCATCAAGCTTCCAAGCAGCTCTCAAGGAAACTCAGTTTTCACACTCTATGCTTAGTGCCCTTTGAGTGCCTAGGACTGAAATGATGCTTGGTCAACATCCCACACAAACGAATGCTCCACATGCGGGTTTCACATGCCACCAACTCCACATTCACAGGCAACTTCAGCGCCACAGCCGTTTTCAGATAGCCCTCAATGCAAAGGCTCTAGACGCAAATATTGGTGCGAGAGCAAATTCAATCAAGGAAACACTGCATGTTGGTGAAGGGCATATTGAAGAAGAATCAACCGAGTGGTCCTTGTGGGAGAACAACTCCATTTGGCTCACTAACTTCACACACCATCAGGCTTCCAAGCAGCTCTCAAGGAAACTCAGTTTTCACACTCTATGCTTAGTGCCCTTTGAGTGCATTTTCTAGGAATGAACCTGGTAGAGCATCCCACACAAACGAATGAATTCTCCACATGCGGGTTTCACATGCCACCAACTCCACATTCACAGGCAACTTCAGCGCCACAGCCGTTTGCAGATAGCCCTCAATGCAAAGGCTCTAGACGCAAATATTGGTGTGAGAGCTAATTCAATCAAGGAAACACTGCATGTTGGTGAAGGGCATATTGAAGAAGGATCAGCTGAGTGGTTCTTGTGGGAGAACAACTCCATTTGGCTCACTACCTTCACACACCATCAGGCTTCCAAGCAGCTCTCAAGGAAACTCAGTTTTCACACTCTATGCTTAGTGCCCTTTGAGTGCATTATTTAGGAATGAACCTGGTAGAGCATCCCACACAAACGAATGCCCCACATGCGGGTTTCACATGCCACCAACTCCACATTCACAGGCAACTTCAGCGCCACAGCCGTTTTCAGATAGCCCTCAATGCAAAGGCTCTAGACGCAAATATGGGTGTGAGAGCTAATTCAATCAAGGAAACACTGCATGTTGGTGAAGGTCATATTGAAGAAGGATCAGCCGAGTGGTTCTTGTGGGAGAACAACTCCATTTGGCTCACTAACTTCACACACCATCAGGCTTCCAAGCAGCTCTCAAGGAAACTCAGTTGTCACACTCTATGCTTAGTGCGCTTTGAGTGCCTAGGACTGAAATGAAGCTTGGTGAGCATCCCACACAAACGAATGCTCCACATGCGGGTTTCACATGCCACCAACTCCACATTCACAGGCAACTTCAGCGCCACAGCCGTTTTCAGATAGCCCTCAATGCAAAGGCTCTAGACGCAAATATTGGTGTGAGAGCTAATTCAATCAAGGAAACACTGCATGTTGGTGAAGGGCATATTGAAGAAGAATCAGCCGAGTGGTTCTTGTGGGAGAACAACTCCATTTGGCTCACTAACTTCACACACCATCAGGCTTACAAGCAGCTCTCAAGGAAACTCAGTTTTCACACTCTATGCTTAGTGCCCTTTGAGTGCATTATCTAGGAATGAACCTGGTAGAGCATCCCACACAAACGATTGCTCCACATGCGGGTTTCACATGCCACCAACTCCACATTCACAGGCACCTTCAGCGCCACAGCCGTTTTTAGGTTGCCCTCAATGCAAAGGCTCAGACGCAAATATTGGTGTGAGAGCTAATTCAATCAAGGAAACACTGCATGTTGGTGAAGGACATATTGAAGAAGGATCAGCTGAGTGGTTCTTGTGGGAGAACAACTCCATTTGGCTCACTAACTTCACACACCATCAGGCTTCCAAGCAGCTCTCAAGGAAACTCAGTTTTCACACTCTATGCTTAGTGCCCTTTGAGTGCATTATCTAGGAATGAACTTCGAAGAGCATCCCATACAAACGAATGCTGCACATGCGGGTTTCACATGCCACCAACTCCACATTCACAGGCAACTTCAGCGCCACAGCCGTTTTCAGATAGCCCTCAATGCAAAGGCTCTAGACGCAAATATTGGTGTGAGAGCTAATTCAATCAAGGAAACACTGCATGTTGGTGAAGGGCATATTAAAGGATCAGCCGAGTGGTTCTTGTGGGAGAACAACTCCATTTGGCTCACTAACTTCACACACCATCAGGCTTCCAAGCAGCTCTCAAGGAAACTCAGTTTTCACACTCTATGCTTAGTGCCCTTTGAGTGCCTAGGACTGAAATGATGCTTGGTCAACATCCCACACAAACGAATGCTCCACATGCGGGTTTCACATGCCACCAACTCCACATTCACAGGCACCTTCAGCGCCACAGCCGTTTTCAGGTAGCCCTCAATGCAAAGGCTCTAGACGCAAATATTGGTGTGAGAGCTAATTCAATCAAAGAAACAATGCATGTTGGTGAAGGGCATAATAAAGAAGGATAAGCTGAGTGGTTCTTGTGGGAGAACAACTCCATTTGGCTCACTAACTTCACGCACCATCAAGCTTCCAAGCAGCTCTCAAGGAAACTCACTTTTCACACTCTATGCTTAGTGCCCTTTGAGTGCCTAGGACTGAAATGAAGCTTGGTGAGCATCCCACACAAACGAATGCTGCACATGCGGGTTTCACATGCCACCAACTCCACATTCACAGGCAACTTCAGCGCCACAGCCGTTTTCAGATAGCCCTCAATGCAAAGGCTCTAGACGCAAATATTGGTGTGAGAGCTAATTCAATCAAGGAAACACTGCATGTTGGTGAAGGTCATATTGAAGAAGGATCAGCCGAGTGGTTCTTGTGGGAGAACAACTCCATTTGGCTCACTAACTTCACACACCATCAGGCTTCCAAGCAGCTCTCAAGGAAACTCAGTTTTCACACTCTATGCTTAGTGCCCTTTGAGTGCATTATCTAGGAATGAACCTGGTAGAGCATCCCACACAAACGAATGCTCCACATGCGGGTTTCACATGCCACCAACTCCACATTGACAGGCAACTTCAGCGCCACAGCCGTTTTCAGATAGCCCTCAATGCAAAGGCTCTAGACGCAAATATTGGTGTGAGAGCTAATTCAATCAAGGAAACAATGCATGTTGGTGAAGGGCATATTGAAGAAGGATCAGCCGAGTGGTTCTTTTGGGAGAACAACTCCATTTGGCTCACTAACTTCACACACCATCAGGCTTCCAAGCAGCTCTCAAGGAAACTCATTTTTCACACTCTATGCTTAGTGCCCTTTGAGTGCCTAGGACTGAAATGATGCTTGGACAACATCCCACACAAACGAATGCTCCACATGCGGGTTTCACATGCCAACAACTCCACATTCACAGGCAACTTCAGCGCCACAGCCGTTTTCAGGTAGCCCTCAATGCAAAGGCTCTAGACGCAAATATTGGTGCGAGAGCAAATTCAATCAAGGAAACACTGCATGTTGGTGAAGGGCATATTGAAGAAGAATCAACCGAGTAGTACTTGTGGGAGAACAACTCCATTTGGCTCACTAACTTCACACACCATCAGGCTTCCAAGCACCTCGCAAGGAAACTCAGTTTTCACACTCTATGCTTAGTGCCCTTTGAGTGCATTTTCTAGGAATGAACTTGGTAGAGCATCCCACACAAACGAATGCTCCACATGCGGGTTTCACATGCCACCAACTTCACATTCTCAGGAAACTTCAGCGCCACAGTCGTTTTCAGATAGCCCTCAATGCAAAGGCTCTAGACGCAAATATTGGTGTGAGAGCTAATTCAATCAAGGAAACACTGCATGTTGGTGAAGGGCATATTGAAGAAGGATCAGCCGAGTGGTTCTTGTGGGAGAACAACTCCATTTGGCTCACTAACTTCACACACCATCAGGCTTCCAAGCAGCTCTCAAGGAAACTCCGTTTTCACACTCTATGCTTAGTGCCCTTTGAGTGCATTATCTAGGAATGAACCTGGTAGAGCATCCCACACAAACGAATTCTCCACATGCGGGTTTCACATGCCACCAACTCCACATTCACAGGCACCTTCAGCGCCACAGCCGTTTTCAGGTAGCCCTCAATGCAAAGGCTCTAGACGCAAATATTGGTGTGAGAGCTAATTCAATCAAGGAAACACTGCATGTTGGTGAAGGGCATATTGAAGAAGGATCAGCTGAGTGGTTCTTGTTTGAGAACAACTCCATTTGGCTTACTAACTTCACGCACCATCAAGCTTCCAAGCAGCTCTCAAGGAAACTCACTTTTCACACTCTATGCTTAGTGCCCTTTGAGTGCCTAGGACTGAAATGAAGCTTGGTGAGCATCCCACACAAACGAATGCTCCACATGCGGGTTTCACATACCACCAACTCCACATTCACAGGCAACTTCAGCGCCACAGCCGTTTTCAGATAGCCCTCAATGCAAAGGCTCTAGACGCAAATATTGGTGTTAGAGCTAATTCAATCAAGGAAACACTGCATGTTGGTGAAGGGCATATTGAAGAAGAATCAGCCGAGTGGTTCTTGTGGGAGAACAACTCCATTTGGCTCACTAACTTCACACACCATCAGGCTTCCAAGCAGCTCTCAAGGAAACTCATTTTTCACACTCTATGCTTAGTGCCCTTTGAGTGCCTAGGACTGAAATGATGCTTGGACAACATCCCACACAAACGAATGCTCCACATGCGGGTTTCACATGCCAACAACTCCACATTCACAGGCAACTTCAGCGCCACAGCCGTTTTCAGGTAGCCCTCAATGCAAAGGCTCTAGACGCAAATATTGGTGCGAGAGCAAATTCAATCAAGGAAACACTGCATGTTGGTGAAGGGCATATTGAAGAAGAATCAACCGAGTAGTACTTGTGGGAGAACAACTCCATTTGGCTCACTAACTTCACACACCATCAGGCTTCCAAGCACCTCGCAAGGAAACTCAGTTTTCACACTCTATGCTTAGTGCCCTTTGAGTGCATTTTCTAGGAATGAACTTGGTAGAGCATCCCACACAAACGAATGCTCCACATGCGGGTTTCACATGCCACCAACTTCACATTCTCAGGAAACTTCAGCGCCACAGTCGTTTTCAGATAGCCCTCAATGCAAAGGCTCTAGACGCAAATATTGGTGTGAGAGCTAATTCAATCAAGGAAACACTGCATGTTGGTGAAGGGCATATTGAAGAAGGATCAGCCGAGTGGTTCTTGTGGGAGAACAACTCCATTTGGCTCACTAACTTCACACACCATCAGGCTTCCAAGCAGCTCTCAAGGAAACTCCGTTTTCACACTCTATGCTTAGTGCCCTTTGAGTGCATTATCTAGGAATGAACCTGGTAGAGCATCCCACACAAACGAATTCTCCACATGCGGGTTTCACATGCCACCAACTCCACATTCACAGGCACCTTCAGCGCCACAGCCGTTTTCAGGTAGCCCTCAATGCAAAGGCTCTAGACGCAAATATTGGTGTGAGAGCTAATTCAATCAAGGAAACACTGCATGTTGGTGAAGGGCATATTGAAGAAGGATCAGCTGAGTGGTTCTTGTGGGAGAACAACTCCATTTGGCTTACTAACTTCACGCACCATCAAGCTTCCAAGCAGCTCTCAAGGAAACTCACTTTTCACACTCTATGCTTAGTGCCCTTTGAGTGCCTAGGACTGAAATGAAGCTTGGTGAGCATCCCACACAAACGAATGCTCCACATGCGGGTTTCACATACCACCAACTCCACATTCACAGGCAACTTCAGCGCCACAGCCGTTTTCAGATAGCCCTCAATGCAAAGGCTCTAGACGCAAATATTGGTGTTAGAGCTAATTCAATCAAGGAAACACTGCATGTTGGTGAAGGGCATATTGAAGAAGAATCAGCCGAGTGGTTCTTGTGGGAGAACAACTCCATTTGGCTCACTAACTTCACACACCATCAGGCTTCCAAGCAGCTCTCAAGGAAACTCAGTTTTCACACTCTATGCTTAGTGCCCTTTGAGTGCATTATCTAGGAATGAACCTGGTAGAGCATCCCACACAAACGAATGCCCCACATGCGGGTTTCACATGCCACCAACTCCACATTGACAGGCAACTTCAGCGCCACAGCCGTTTTCAGATAGCCCTCAATGCAAAGGCTCTAGACGCAAATATTGGTGTGAGAGCTAATTCAATCAAGGAAACACTGCATGTTGGTGAAGGGCATATTGAAGAAGGATCAGCCGAGTGGTTCTTGTGGGAGAACAACTCCATTTGGCTCACTAACTTCACACACCATCAGGCTTCCAAGCAGCTCTCAAGGAAACTCCGTTTTCACACTCTATGCTTTGTGCCCTTTGAGTGCATTTTCTAGGAATGAACCTGGTAGAGCATCCCACACAAACGAATGCTCCACATGCGGGTTTCACATGCCACCAACTCCACATTCACAGGCAACTTCAGCGCCACAGCCGTTTTCAGATAGCCCTCAATGCAAAGGCTCTAGACGCAAATATTGGTGTGAGAGCTAATTCAATCAAGGAAACACTGCATGTTAGTGAAAGGCATATTGAAGAAGGATCAGCCGAGTGGTTCTTTTGGGAGAACAACTCCATTTGGCTCACTAACTTCACACACCATCAGGCTTCCAAGCAGCTCTCAAGGAAACTCATTTTTCACACTCTATGCTTAGTGCCCTTTGAGTGCCTAGGACTGAAATGATGCTTGGACAACATCCCACACAAACGAATGCTCCACATGCGGGTTTCACATGCCAACAACTCCACATTCACAGGCAACTTCAGCGCCACAGCCGTTTTTAGGTTGCCCTCAATGCAAAGGCTCTAGACGCAAATATTGGTGTGAGAGCTAATTCAATCAAGGAAACACTGCATGTTGGTGAAGGGCATATTGAAGAAGGATCAGCTGAGTGGTTCTTGTGGGAGAACAACTCCATTTGGCTCACTAACTTCACACACCATCAGGCTTCCAAGCAGCTCTCAAGGAAACTCAGTTTTCACACTCTATGCTTAGTGCCCTTTGAGTGCCTAGGACTGAAATGATGCTTGGTCAACATCCCACACAAACGAATGCTCCACATGCGGGTTTCACATGCCACCAACTCCACATTCACAGGCAACTTCAGCGCCACAGCCGTTTTCAGATAGCCCTCAATGCAAAGGCTCTAGACGCAAATATTGGTGCGAGAGCAAATTCAATCAAGGAAACACTGCATGTTGGTGCAGGGCATATTGAAGAAGAATCAACCGAGTGGTACTTGTGGGAGAACAACTCCATTTGGCTCACTAACTTCACACACCATCAGGCTTCCAAGCAGCTCTCAAGGAAACTCAGTTTTCACACTCTATGCTTTGTGCCCTTTGAGTGCATTTTCTAGGAATGAACCTGGTAGAGCATCCCACACAAACGAATGAATTCACCACATGCGGGTTTCACATGCCACCAACTCCACATTCACAGGCACCTTCAGCGCCACAGCCGTTTTCAGGTAGCCCTCAATGCAAAGGCTCTAGACGCAAATATTGGTGTGAGAGCTAATTCAATCAAGGAAACAATGCATGTTGGTGAAGGGCATATGGAAGAAGGATCAGCCGAGTGGTTCTTGTGGGAGAACAACTCCATTTGGCTCACTAACTTCACACACCATCAAGCTTCCAAGCAGCTCTCAAGGAAACTCACTTTTCACACTCTATGCTTAGTGCCCTTTGAGTGCCTAGGACTGAAACCATGCTTGGTGAGCATCCCACACAAACGAATGCTCCACATGCGGGTTTCACATGCCACCAACTCCACATTCACAGGCAACTTCAGCGCCACAGCCGTTTTCAGATAGCCCTCAATGCAAAGGCTCTAGACGCAAATATTGGTGTGAGAGCTAATTCAATCAAGGAAACACTGCATGTTGGTGAAGGGCATATTGAAGAAGGATCAGCCGAGTGGTTCTTGTGGGAGAACAACTCCATTTGGCTCACTAACTTCACACACCATCAGGCTTCCAAGCAGCTCTCAAGGAAACTCAGTTTTCACACTCTATGCTTAGTGCCCTTTGAGTGCCTAGGACTGAAACCATTCTTGGTGAGCATCCCACACAAACGAATGCTCCACATGCGGGTTTCACATGCCACCAACTCCACATTCACAGGCAACTTCAGCGCCACAGCCGTTTTCAGATAGCTCTCAATGCAAAGGCTCTAGACGCAAATATTGGTGTGAGAGCAAATTCAATCAAGGAAACACTGCATGTTGGTGAAGGGCATATTGAAGAAGAATCAGCCGAGTGGTTCTTGTGGGAGAACAACTCCATTTGGCTCACTAACTTCACACACCATCAGGCTTCCAAGCAGCTCTCAAGGAAACTCAGTTTTCACACTCTATGCTTAGTGCCCTTTGAGTGCATTTTCTAGGAATGAACCTGGTAGAGCATCCCACACAAACGAATGCTCCACATGCGGGTTTCACATGCCACCAACTCCACATTCACAGGCAACTTCAGCGCCACAGCCGTTTTCAGATAGCCCTCAATGCAAAGGCTCTAGACGCAAATATTGGTGTGAGAGCTAATTCAATCAAGGAAACACTGCATGTTGGTGAAGGGCATATTAAAGGATCAGCCGAGTGGTTCTTGTGGGAGAACAACTCCATTTGGCTCACTAACTTGACACACCATCAAGCTTCCAAGCAGCTCTCAAGGAAACTCAGTTTTCACACTCTATGCTTAGTGCCCTTTGAGTGCCTAGGACTGAAATGATGCTTGGTCAACATCCCACACAAACGAATGCTCCACATGCGGGTTTCACATGCCACCAACTCCACATTCACAGGCAACTTCAGCGCCACAGCCGTTTTCAGATAGCCCTCAATGCAAAGGCTCTAGACGCAAATATCGGTGCGAGAGCAAATTCAATCAAGGAAACACTGCATGTTGGTGAAGGGCATATTGAAGAAGAATCAACCGAGTGGTACTTGTGGGAGAACAACTCCATTTGGCTCACTAACTTCACACACCATCAGGCTTCCAAGCAGCTCTCAAGGAAACTCAGTTTTCACACTCTATGCTTAGTGCCCTTTGAGTGCATTTTCTAGGAATGAACCTGGTAGAGCATCCCACACAAACGAATGAATTCTCCACATGCGGGTTTCACATGCCACCAACTCCACATTCACAGGCACCTTCAGCGCCACAGCCGTTTTCAGGTAGCCCTCAATGCAAAGGCTCTAGACGCAAATATTGGTGTGAGAGCTAATTCAATCAAGGAAACACTGCATGTTGGTGAAGGGCATATTGAAGAAGGATCAGCTGAGTGGTTCTTGTGGGAGAACAACTCCATTTGGCTCACTAACTTCACGCACCATCAAGCTTCCAAGCAGCTCTCAAGGAAACTCACTTTTCACACTCTATGCTTAGTGCCCTTTGAGTGCCTAGGACTGAAATGAAGCTTGGTGAGCATCCCACACAAACGAATGCTGCACATGCGGGTTTCACATGCCACCAACTCCACATTCACAGGCAACTTCAGCGCCACAGCCGTTTTCAGATAGCCCTCAATGCAAAGGCTCTAGACGCAAATATGGGTGTGAGAGCTAATTCAATCAAGGAAACACTGCATGTTGGTGAAGGTCATATTGAAGAAGGATCAGCCGAGTGGTTCTTGTGGGAGAACAACTCCATTTGGCTCACTAACTTCACACACCATCAGGCTTCCAAGCAGCTCTCAAGGAAACTCAGTTGTCACACTCTATGCTTAGTGCCCTTTGAGTGCATTATCTAGGAATGAACCTGGTAGAGCATCCCACACAAACGAATGCTCCACATGCGGGTTTCACATGCCACCAACTCCACATTCACAGGCACCTTCAGCGCCACAGCCGTTTTTAGGTTGCCCTCAATGCAAAGGCTCAGACGCAAATATTGGTGTGAGAGCTAATTCAATCAAGGAAACACTGCATGTTGGTGAAGGACATATTGAAGAAGGATCAGCTGAGTGGTTCTTGTGGGAGAACAACTCCATTTGGCTCACTAACTTCACACACCATCAGGCTTCCAAGCAGCTCTCAAGGAAACTCAGTTTTCACACTCTATGCTTAGTGCCCTTTGAGTGCATTATCTAGGAATGAACTTCGTAGAGCATCCCATACAAATGAATGCTGCACATGCGGGTTTCACATGCCACCAACTCCACATTCACAGGCAACTTCAGCGCCACAGCCGTTTTCAGAGAGCCCTCAATGCAAAGGCTCTAGACGCAAATATTGGTGTGAGAGCTAATTCAATCAAGGAAACACTGCATGTTGGTGAAGGGCATATTAAAGGATCAGCCGAGTGGTTCTTGTGGGAGAACAACTCCATTTGGCTCACTAACTTCACACACCATCAGGCTTCCAAGCAGCTCTCAAGGAAACTCATTTTTCACACTCTATGCTTAGTGCCCTTTGAGTGCCTAGGACTGAAATGATGCTTGGTCAACATCCCACACAAACGAATGCTCCACATGCGGGTTTCACATGCAACCAACTCCACATTCACAGGCACCTTCAGCGCCACAGCCGTTTTCAGGTAGCCCTCAATGCAAAGGCTCTAGACGCAAATATTGGTGTGAGAGCTAATTCAATCAAAGAAACAATGCATGTTGGTGAAGGGCATATTGAAGAAGGATCAGCTGAGTGGTTCTTGTGGGAGAACAACTCCATTTGGCTCACTAACTTCACGCACCATCAAGCTTCCAAGCAGCTCTCAAGGAAACTCACTTTTCACACTCTATGCTTAGTGCCCTTTGAGTGCCTAGGACTGAAATGAAGCTTGGTGAGCATCCCACACAAACGAATGCTGCACATGCGGGTTTCACATGCCACCAACTCCACATTCACAGGCAACTTCAGCGCCACAGCCGTTTTCAGATAGCCCTCAATGCAAAAGCCTCTAGACGCAAATATTGGTGTGAGAGCTAATTCAATCAAGGAAACACTGCATGTTGGTGAAGGTCATATTGAAGAAGGATCAGCTGAGTGGTTCTTGTGGGAGAACAACTCCATTTGGCTCACTAACTTCACACACCATCAGGCTTCCAAGCAGCTCTCAAGGAAACTCAGTTTTCACACTCTATGCTTAGTGCCCTTTGAGTGCATTATCTAGGAATGAACCTGGTAGAGCATCCCACACAAACGAATGAATTCTCCACATGCGGGTTTCACATGCCACCAACTCCACATTGACAGGCAACTTCAGCGCCACAGCCGTTTTCAGATAGCCCTCAATGCAAAGGCTCTAGACGCAAATATTGGTGTGAGAGCTAATTCAATCAAGGAAACACTGCATGTTGGTGAAGGGCATATTGAAGAAGGATCAGCCGAGTGGTTCTTGTGGGAGAACAACTCCATTTGGCTCACTAACTTCACACACCATCAGGCTTCCAAGCAGCTCTCAAGGAAACTCCGTTTTCACACTCTATGCTTAGTGCCCTTTGAGTGCATTTTCTAGGAATGAACCTGGTAGAGCATCCCACACAAACGAATGCTCCACATGCGGGTTTCACATGCCACCAACTCCACATTCACAGGCAACTTCAGCGCCACAGCCGTTTTCAGATAGCCCTCAATGCAAAGGCTCTAGACGCAAATATTGGTGTGAGAGCTAATTCAATCAAGGAAACACTGCATGTTAGTGAAAGGCATATTGAAGAAGGATCAGCCGAGTGGTTCTTTTGGGAGAACAACTCCATTTGGCTCACTAACTTCACACACCATCAGGCTTCCAAGCAGCTCTCAAGGAAACTCATTTTTCACACTCTATGCTTAGTGCCCTTTGAGTGCCTAGGACTGAAATGATGCTTGGACAACATCCCACACAAACGAATGCTCCACATGCGGGTTTCACATGCCAACAACTCCACATTCACAGGCAACTTCAGCGCCACAGCCGTTTTCAGGTAGCCCTCAATGCAAAGGCTCTAGACGCAAATATTGGTGCGAGAGCAAATTCAATCAAGGAAACACTGCATGTTGGTGAAGGGCATATTGAAGAAGAATCAACCGAGTAGTACTTGTGGGAGAACAACTCCATTTGGCTCACTAACTTCACACACCATCAGGCTTCCAAGCACCTCGCAAGGAAACTCAGTTTTCACACTCTATGCTTAGTGCCCTTTGAGTGCATTTTCTAGGAATGAACTTGGTAGAGCATCCCACACAAACGAATGCTCCACATGCGGGTTTCACATGCCACCAACTTCACATTCTCAGGAAACTTCAGCGCCACAGTCGTTTTCAGATAGCCCTCAATGCAAAGGCTCTAGACGCAAATATTGGTGTGAGAGCTAATTCAATCAAGGAAACACTGCATGTTGGTGAAGGGCATATTGAAGAAGGATCAGCCGAGTGGTTCTTGTGGGAGAACAACTCCATTTGGCTCACTAACTTCACACACCATCAGGCTTCCAAGCAGCTCTCAAGGAAACTCACTTTTCACACTCTATGCTTAGTGCCCTTTGAGTGCCTAGGACTGAAATGAAGCTTGGTGAGCATCCCACACAAACGAATGCTCCACATGCGGGTTTCACATACCACCAACTCCACATTCACAGGCAACTTCAGCGCCACAGCCGTTTTCAGATAGCCCTCAATGCAAAGGCTCTAGACGCAAATATTGGTGTGAGAGCTAATTCAATCAAGGAAACACTGCATGTTGGTGAAGGGCATATTGAAGAAGGATCAGCCGAGTGGTTCTTGTGGGAGAACAACTCCATTTGGCTCACTAACTTCACACACCATCAGGCTTCCAAGCAGCTCTCAAGGAAACTCCGTTTTCACACTCTATGCTTAGTGCCCTTTGAGTGCATTTTCTAGGAATGAACCTGGTAGAGCATCCCACACAAACGAATGCTCCACATGCGGGTTTCACATGCCACCAACTCCACATTCACAGGCAACTTCAGCGCCACAGCCGTTTTCAGATAGCCCTCAATGCAAAGGCTCTAGACGCAAATATTGGTGTGAGAGCTAATTCAATCAAGGAAACACTGCATGTTAGTGAAAGGCATATTGAAGAAGGATCAGCCGAGTGGTTCTTTTGGGAGAACAACTCCATTTGGCTCACTAACTTCACACACCATCAGGCTTCCAAGCAGCTCTCAAGGAAACTCATTTTTCACACTCTATGCTTAGTGCCCTTTGAGTGCCTAGGACTGAAATGATGCTTGGTCAACATCCCACACAAACGAATGCTCCACATGCGGGTTTCACATGCCAACAACTCCACATTCACAGGCAACTTCAGCGCCACAGCCGTTTTCAGGTAGCCCTCAATGCAAAGGCTCTAGACGCAAATATTGGTGCGAGAGCAAATTCAATCAAGGAAACACTGCATGTTGGTGAAGGGCATATTGAAGAAGAATCAACCGAGTAGTACTTGTGGGAGAACAACTCCATTTGGCTCACTAACTTCACACACCATCAGGCTTCCAAGCACCTCTCAAGGAAACTCAGTTTTCACACTCTATGCTTAGTGCCCTTTGAGTGCATTTTCTAGGAATGAACTTGGTAGAGCATCCCGAACAAACGAATGCTCCACATGCGGGTTTCACATGCCACCAACTCCACATTCACAGGCACCTTCAGCGCCACAGCCGTTTTCAGATAGCCCTCAATGCAAAGGCTCTAGACGCAAATATTGGTGTGAGAGCTAATTCAATCAAGGAAACACTGCATGTTAGTGAAGTGCATATTGAAGAAGGATCAGCCGAGTGGTTCTTGTGGGAGAACAACTCCATTTGGCTCACTAACTTCACACACCATCAGGCTTCCAAGCAGCTCTCAAGGAAACTCAGTTTTCACACTCTATGCTTAGTGCCCTTTGAGTGCCTAGGACTGAAATGAAGCTTGGTGAGCATCCCACACAAACGAAAGCTCCACATGCGGGTTTCACGTGCCACCAACTCCACATTCACAGGCAACTTCAGCGCCACAGCCGTTTTCAGATAGCCCTCAATGCAAAGGCTCTAGACGCAAATATTGGTGTGAGAGCTAATTCAATCAAGGAAACACTGCATGTTGGTGAAGGTCATATTGAAGAAGGATCAGCCGAGTGGTTCTTGTGGGAGAACAACTCCATTTGGCTCACTAACTTCACACACCATCAGGTTTACAAGCAGCTCTCAAGGAAACTCAGTTTTCACACTCTATGCTTAGTGCCCTTTGAGTGCATTATCTAGGAATGAACCTGGTAGAGCATCCCACACAAACGAATTCTCCACATGCGGGTTTCACATGCCAACAACTCCACATTCACAGGCAACTTCAGCGCCACAGCCGTTTTTAGGTTGCCCTCAATGCAAAGGCTCTAGACGCAAATATTGGTGTGAGAGCTAATTCAATCAAGGAAACACTGCATGTTGGTGAAGGGCATATTGAAGAAGGATCAGCTGAGTGGTTCTTGTGGGAGAACAACTCCATTTGGCTCACTAACTTCACACACCATCAGGCTTCCAAGCAGCTCTCAAGGAAACTCAGTTTTCACACTCTATGCTTAGTGCCCTTTGAGTGCCTAGGACTGAAATGATGCTTGGTCAACATCCCACACAAACGAATGCTCCACATGCGGGTTTCACATGCCACCAACTCCACATTCACAGGCAACTTCAGCGCCACAGCCGTTTTCAGATAGCCCTCAATGCAAAGGCTCTAGACGCAAATATTGGTGCGAGAGCAAATTCAATCAAGGAAACACTGCATGTTGGTGCAGGGCATATTGAAGAAGAATCAACCGAGTGGTACTTGTGGGAGAACAACTCCATTTGGCTCACTAACTTCACACACCATCAGGCTTCCAAGCAGCTCTCAAGGAAACTCAGTTTTCACACTCTATGCTTTGTGCCCTTTGAGTGCATTTTCTAGGAATGAACCTGGTAGAGCATCCCACACAAACGAATGAATTCAACACATGCGGGTTTCACATGCCACCAACTCCACATTCACAGGCACCTTCAGCGCCACAGCCGTTTTCAGGTAGCCCTCAATGCAAAGGCTCTAGACGCAAATATTGGTGTGAGAGCTAATTCAATCAAGGAAACAATGCATGTTGGTGAAGGGCATATGGAAGAAGGATCAGCCGAGTGGTTCTTGTGGGAGAACAACTCCATTTGGCTCACTAACTTCACGCACCATCAAGCTTCCAAGCAGCTCTCAAGGAAACTCACTTTTCACACTCTATGCTTAGTGCCCTTTGAGTGCCTAGGACTGAAACCATGCTTGGTGAGCATCCCACACAAACGAATGCTCCACATGCGGGTTTCACATGCCACCAACTCCACATTCACAGGCAACTTCAGCGCCACAGCCGTTTTCAGATAGCCCTCAATGCAAAGGCTCTAGACGCAAATATTGGTGTGAGAGCTAATTCAATCAAGGAAACACTGCATGTTGGTGAAGGGCATATTGAAGAAGGATCAGCCGAGTGGTTCTTGTGGGAGAACAACTCCATTTGGCTCACTAACTTCACACACCATCAGGCTTCCAAGCAGCTCTCAAGGAAACTCAGTTTTCACACTCTATGCTTAGTGCCCTTTCAGTGCATTATCTAGGAATGAAAATGGTAGAGCATCCCACACAAACGAATGCCCCACATGCGGGTTTCACATGCCACCAACTCCACATTCACAGGCAACTTCAGCGCCACAGCCGTTTTCAGATAGCCCTCAATGCAAAGGCTCTAGACGCAAATATTGGTGTGAGAGCTAATTCAATCAAGGAAACACTGCATGTTGGTGAAGGGCATATTGAAGAAGGATCAGCCGAGTGGTTCTTGTGGGAGAACAACTCCATTTGGCTCACTAACTTCACACACCATCAGGCTTCCAAGCAGCTCTCAAGGAAACTCAGTTTTCACACTCTATGCTTAGTGCCCTTTGAGTGCATTTTCTAGGAATGAACCTGGTAGAGCATCCCACACAAACGAATGCTCCACATGCGGGTTTCACATGCCACCAACTCCACATTCACAGGCAACTTCAGCGCCACAGCCGTTTTCAGATAGCCCTCAATGCAAAGGCTCTAGACGCAAATATTGGTGTGAGAGCTAATTCAATCAAGGAAACACTGCATGTTGGTGAAGGGCATATTAAAGGATCAGCCGAGTGGTTCTTGTGGGAGAACAACTCCATTTGGCTCACTAACTTGACACACCATCAAGCTTCCAAGCAGCTCTCAAGGAAACTCAGTTTTCACACTCTATGCTTAGTGCCCTTTGAGTGCCTAGGACTGAAATGATGCTTGGTCAACATCCCACACAAACGAATGCTCCACATGCGGGTTTCACATGCCACCAACTCCACATTCACAGGCAACTTCAGCGCCACAGCCGTTTTCAGATAGCCCTCAATGCAAAGGCTCTAGACGCAAATATTGGTGCGAGAGCAAATTCAATCAAGGAAACACTGCATGTTGGTGAAGGGCATATTGAAGAAGAATCAACCGAGTGGTACTTGTGGGAGAACAACTCCATTTGGCTCACTAACTTCACACACCATCAGGCTTCCAAGCAGCTCTCAAGGAAACTCAGTTTTCACACTCTATGCTTAGTGCCCTTTGAGTGCATTTTCTAGGAATGAACCTGGTAGAGCATCCCACACAAACGAATGAATTCTCCACATGCGGGTTTCACATGCCACCAACTCCACATTCACAGGCACCTTCAGCGCCACAGCCGTTTTCAGGTAGCCCTCAATGCAAAGGCTCTAGACGCAAATATTGGTGTGAGAGCTAATTCAATCAAGGAAACACTGCATGTTGGTGAAGGGCATATTGAAGAAGGATCAGCTGAGTGGTTCTTGTGGGAGAACAACTCCATTTGGCTCACTAACTTCACGCACCATCAAGCTTCCAAGCAGCTCTCAAGGAAACTCACTTTTCACACTCTATGCTTAGTGCCCTTTGAGTGCCTAGGACTGAAATGAAGCTTGGTGAGCATCCCACACAAACGAATGCTGCACATGCGGGTTTCACATGCCAGCAACTCCACATTCACAGGCACCTTCAGCGCCACAGCCGTTTTTAGGTTGCCCTCAATGCAAAGGCTCAGACGCAAATATTGGTGTGAGAGCTAATTCAATCAAGGAAACACTGCATGTTGGTGAAGGACATATTGAAGAAGGATCAGCTGAGTGGTTCTTGTGGGAGAACAACTCCATTTGGCTCACTAACTTCACACACCATCAGGCTTCCAAGCAGCTCTCAAGGAAACTCAGTTTTCACACTCTATGCTTAGTGCCCTTTGAGTGCATTATCTAGGAATGAACTTCGAAGAGCATCCCATACAAACGAATGCTGCACATGCGGGTTTCACATGCCACCAACTCCACATTCACAGGCAACTTCAGCGCCACAGCCGTTTTCAGATAGCCCTCAATGCAAAGGCTCTAGACGCAAATATTGGTGTGAGAGCTAATTCAATCAAGGAAACACTGCATGTTGGTGAAGGGCATATTAAAGGATCAGCCGAGTGGTTCTTGTGGGAGAACAACTCCATTTGGCTCACTAACTTCACACACCATCAGGCTTCCAAGCAGCTCTCAAGGAAACTCATTTTTCACACTCTATGCTTAGTGCCCTTTGAGTGCCTAGGACTGAAATGATGCTTGGTCAACATCCCACACAAACGAATGCTCCACATGCGGGTTTCACATGCAACCAACTCCACATTCACAGGCACCTTCAGCGCCATAGCCGTTTTCAGGTAGCCCTCAATGCAAAGGCTCTAGACGCAATTATTGGTGTGAGAGCTAATTCAATCAAAGAAACAATGCATGTTGGTGAAGGGCATATTGAAGAAGGATCAGCTGAGTGGTTCTTGTGGGAGAACAACTCCATTTGGCTCACTAACTTCACGCACCATCAAGCTTCCAAGCAGCTCTCAAGGAAACTCACTTTTCACACTCTATGCTTAGTGCCCTTTGAGTGCCTAGGACTGAAATGAAGCTTGGTGAGCATCCCACACAAACGAATGCTGCACATGCGGGTTTCACATGCCACCAACTCCACATTGACAGGCAACTTCAGCGCCACAGCCGTTTTCAGATAGCCCTCAATGCAAAGGCTCTAGACGCAAATATTGGTGTGAGAGCTAATTCAATCAAGGAAACACTGCATGTTGGTGAAGGGCATATTGAAGAAGGATCAGCCGAGTGGTTCTTGTGGGAGAACAACTCCATTTGGCTCACTAACTTCACACACCATCAGGCTTCCAAGCAGCTCTCAAGGAAACTCAGTTTTCACACTCTATGCTTAGTGCCCTTTGAGTGCATTATCTAGGAATGAACCTGGTAGAGCATCCCACACAAACGAATGAATTCTCCACATGCGGGTTTCACATGCCACCAACTCCACATTGACAGGCAACTTCAGCGCCACAGCCGTTTTCAGATAGCCCTCAATGCAAAGGCTCTAGACGCAAATATTGGTGTGAGAGCTAATTCAATCAAGGAA